>NC_142813.1:3243431-3543431 GCF_049724085.1 Artemia sp. Qi Xiang Cuo | reverse complement strand
CTATCTGATTGCAAAAGAATTTAAGGTCTGCTGGATATCGAGCATTATTTAAAATGCTTTAAAAATAGCAATGAAAGGAGACATGATAATCTAATTAATTGAAACATGCAGTATATTTTAAAGTTAGAATTCCACTGTTTTAGTATTTTCTTTTAGTGTTGTATATATCCTAGGGCTATATCAGGGACCATCAGGGATTGTGGGGTACATTGTCAGAAATACGAATATGATATTTGGAAAGAGCATAAAATAAGGCATCTGATGGTGCTACGTTATCTCATCAATACGATTCCTTCTGACGAGCCGCTTATATCCCCTATTTCCAGATTGTTTGCTCCCCCTCCTTGATTAAAAAAATGGGTACTTATGTAGAAAGCGGTAAGTGCGCGAAAAGGGAATTTTTGTTAATGCTAAAGAAATAAAACAAAATAGAATGAAAACATTCTATTTTGTTCAGATTCAAATTTGGGCTATATATTTGCACATTATAGGGGGGGGTGAAGCATAGCATATACTAAATGCGTAACCTAACCTAGGTACCTTTTAGTCCCCCTAAACCCCAAAAAACTAAAATTTAAATATAGTTCCCGGAGTGAGAAACCTCTTGTAATGCCTATCTTTATACAGCGTCTCATATAAGTACCGGGTAATGCGTATCTGTTTTCGCAAATACACTTACCGCTTTCTACATAAGTACCAAAATATACCTGTTTTGGTATTTTCATTAAAATAACTTGTATAATATATCAACCACAGTTATATCATATAAGTACCAATGTTAAGAAAACAATTATTACTTAAAAACTTAGTTAATACATTTTGTATGCAGCCCCGCAATACTTCACCCCCAATCCCCCTGATGTGCAAATATATAGCCCAGGCTATATATTTCTTATCTATGCACAAGAAAAGGCATTGGCTAGTGTATTCACCTTTTTTGGCAATAAGTTGAATAAGGAGACCAGGACATAACTTGCACTTTACTGAAACAATAAATTTTAAATCTTTCACTTTTTTAACTTAAATAAATAAAAAATTATTAAGACTTTAAGGAATTTAATTTTTTTTCACAGACCACACTGCCTTTCTTTGACGAAACGAAAAAGAGTTTCAAATAGGAATAAGTCCTTTATTAGAGAGTGAAAAAACACAAAAAAAGTTTTGAATATTTCGAAGACACAGTCGGTCTCCAACATCAGCAGAAATAAAGTATTTCTGCTGATGATGGAGGCCGACTGTGTCTTCGAAATATTCAAAACTTTTGTTTTTGTTTTTCACTGTCTAATAATCGACTTATTCCTATCTGAAAGTATTATTCGTTTTCAACTTTAAGGAATAAATATCAGTATATGTATATTATACTGACAATCCGCATTCATTTTTTTTCAGCAGTGGTGTCGTTCCTGGGGCGCAAGGGGGCAGTTGCCCCCCATAACTTGGAGAGAGAAATAGAGCCCACGCCCCTTGATTTTCCGTATGGAGACCCCTCTTGCCCCCTCCCCAATGAAAATGCTGGACTACGGCCCTTTTTTTAAGTAAAGTGCAAATTATGTTCTGGGCTTTAGAAGAAATGGGAGATGACAGCCCTACTCAGGTTAATTTCTGCTCGTTTTAAGTTTGACTCGGCTATTTATTGTAAATTTCTGTTCGTTTCGGGTTTCATTTATTCATTGATAGTGATTTATTTTTATTTGTTTTTATTTATTTATTTTGATTTATTTTATTTTTATTATTGATAGTGATTTAGTTTTACGCTTGGAAGATTAGTTGGTCTTATTTCTGTTCATTTTTGCTTTAATGGATCTCTTTACTTTTCTTTGAAAAACTTGTCTTGTGGAAAAAGTTTTTAAATTAATAATTGGAATAAGGCAAATTATGCTAATACGGTTAAAGTAGAACACCGTTCTATTCACAGACATTATGTATATAATACATTAGATATACTTTCATATACTATATAAATATCGTATACTTTTTGCCTGTGTTTCCATTTTCTTATTCATCTTAGCACCCACTTAAAAGTTGGGAGAGGTTGTTGGCTCAGAAGTGAGGAACGCGTGGGCTCTCCCAATCCTCTTCTGTATCATAATGAGGGCACTAATACAATCAAAGAATCCAATTAAGAGAAACCACCAGCGTTGCCAACGCTTTGAGAAAATTGTACCACTTTTCATATACTATATAAATATCGTATACTTTTTGCCTGTGTTTCCATTTTCTTATTCATCTTAGCACCCACTTAAAAGTTGGGAGAGGTTGTTGGCTCAGAAGTGAGGAACGCGTGGGCTCTCCCAATCCTCTTCTGTATCATAATGAGGGCACTAATACAATCAAAGAATCCAATTAAGAGAAACCACCAGCGTTGCCAACGCTTTGAGAAAATTGTACCACTTTTCATATACTATATAAATATCGTATACGTTTTGCCTGTGGTTCCATTTTCTTATTCATCTTAGCACCCATTTAAAAGTTGGGAGAGGTTGTTGGCTCAGAAGTGAGGAACGCGTGGGCTCTCCCAATCCTCTTCTGTATAATAATGAGGGCACTAATACAATCAAAGAATCCAATTAAGAGAAACCACCAGCGTTGCCAACGCTTTGAGAAAATTGTACCACTTTTCTTACTAAATTGTACCATAAAAATTTTGTGGCATAATTATAGTAATCTATATCAATTTCCATTTCATAGACAGAACACCAGAATAGACCGAAAATCAAGCAATACCCTCTGTCAGAATTCCATGTTTCATCCTGTCTTAACTAGTTTGAAATTCGTGAAGATTTTTTTTTGTGTCGATTATGGGTTCGATGAAGCAGCCCTTTTCTCTTCCTGTTAGCAATGAGAGCTGATTGAAGGAGAAGTTAAAAAATTTGATAAGGGAAAATTTGACCCGGTGAATAAAAGCAAGATGTACCGAAGTTTTTGATTGTAGGCTACCATAAAAAGTCTAAATATACTGCATTGTACCAGAATCTGCAAATTAAACCAAAAACGGTACAATTTTACTGCTTTGGCAACGCTGACACCCCCGTAATTAAAAAGGAACTCAGTACCGTTACTGTTAGTCGACAAATGATAGCGAGTATAACATGGGAGAAGATTAAATAATAACAAGCGAAGAAAAAAGGGAGGAATAACTTTGCTACTACTGACCTATAAACCTGAGGCCAAATAAGTAACAAATTTATAATCTGAGAAAAACCACTATTCAAGTATTCAAGTAGCGTCGTATCTAAGCAATCACAATTACTTCAAATTGCCTGTCACAGCAGCAAATTGCATTCTTTGGCTGAAGACACCGAACGTGACAGCCTGTCATTCTGAGAGTAGTTATTTATAGGTTCAAATCTTAACATGTACAGGACATACTATAATTGGCCACCGAGCTGTGGCCATCGGTAGTGGCCACCGAGTAAAAATTATCACTAGGTCCTTAGTAAATTAAACAAAAAAAAAAGTTTGTTTTAAACTGAAAGTAAGGAGCGACGTAAGGAAAGTAAAAAACGAACAGAACTTATTCCGTATATGAAAGGGGCTGTCCCCTCCTCAACGCCTCGCGCTTTAAGCTAAAGTTTTTATTGTTTTAAAAAATAAAGTTATGAGACAGAGTCAAAACTATATATATATATATATATATATACACACACACACACACACACACACACACACACACACACACACACACACACACACACACACACACACACACACACACACACACACACACACACACACACACACACACACACACACACACACACACACACACACACACACACACACACACACACACACACACACACACACACACACACACACACACACACACACACACACACACACACACACACACACACACACACACATATATATATATATATATATATATATATATATATATATATATATATATATATATATATATATATATATATATATATATATATATATATATATTCATGTACGTAAATTAACGGTTTGTCTATTTGAAAAACCTTGACCTACCTTTTGATTAACTTAAAATTCATTGCAACACCAAGCCGCTTGAGACTTGACCACATGGGTGGCCACCAAGCCGTAATACACCCGTCCAAACTCCTCCTCCACTCAAACCTGCAAATTCTTCACTCTTTACTCTCTCTCTCTCTCTCTCTATCTCTCTCTCTCTCTCTCTCTCTCTCTCTCTCTCTCTCTCTCTCGCTCTCTCTCTCTCTCTCTCTCTCTCTCTCTCTCTCTCTCTCTCTCTCATCAAGTTACCTTTTAATCCTTTTTTTAACCTCTCTTCTCATTCAGGGACCACCTGATTTTCATTTGGCCAGAAATGGATATCCAAATAGCGATTTTCGGCAATTTATCATTTTGGCCGTACAATGGGCTGTACAATAAATTTGGTCATAAAAATGGCCAAATCATCTTAATCTTTTTTTCATAATGCTAGCCTGCTAGAAAGTAGAATCGAATAGTATTTTTGTACAGCAAACTCCTTAATACACGACCAGTCAAAAGAGTAACAAAAGCTATCCTTGGACAACTCCTCTTTCTCAACCTTTCCCAGTACCCACGCTTAGAGCATACTTTACCATTGCCATTACTGAGGTTTGCACTATTCTAGTCTTAGCTTGACTACTTATTTACCAATTCTTATAAGCTTTTCTTTTTTTTGCAACAGTAAAAATTTTTTTTAACCTCTCTTCGCCTCATTAAGGGACCACCTGATTTTCATTTGGCCAGAAATGGATGACGATAAATAACGATTTTATCATTTTGGCCGTAAAATGGGCTGCACAATAAATTTGGTCGTATAAATGGCCAAATCATCTTAATATTTTTTATCATAATACTAGCCTGCTAAAAAGTAGGATCGAATAGTATTTTTGCATAACAAACTCCTTAATTCGCGGCCAGTCAAAAGAGTAACAAAAGGTATCCTTGGACAACTCCTCTTCCTCAACCTTTCCAAGTACCCACGCTTAGAGCATACTTTACCATTGTCGTTGCTGAGGTTTGCAATATTCTAGTCTTAGCTTGACTACTTATTTATTAATTCTTATAAAATTTTCTTTTTTTTTGCAACAGTAAAAATATTTTCCTTTGCTAGGAATAAAATGAAATGTATTCTTGGAATAACATAAATTACCGTTCGTCTTTTTCTCCTGTCTTATTTTCCTTTAAAAAATATCATATTCCAAAAAGTTACGAAATAAGTGGATGTAAAACTATCACTTACGCAGATATTTATTTTGGGGGAGGGGGAGCAAGTTCGTCAGAACTGTTGTAAATCAGAAATTGATTTGAAAAAACATAGGAAATTATAGTAGAACTCATAATAACTTGGTTATCTCGGAGCGGAAGCTTCCCCCCCTGCATACGCGTCTGGAGCAAAGATAAATTCGATAAAAAGACGGGAAAGAATATTCAGTTAAGAAAACAAATTAGTTTGAAAACCTTCTAATATCAAATGGAACAAGAAACAGATAGCGGTAATTTATAAAAACTATAATTGTTACTGCAACAATGCTTGTCCAATTGAGACCGAAAATGAACAAAAATACGCAAAAATAAAATAAAAAAAATAATTAACAGGTTACTGCTTCGGAATGCTTACTACCAAGGTTAACTCCATTGGTTTTAAGAAATGCCATTCCTCTGTCAATATTAGCAAGAACGCAACATAGTCCAGCGGTAACAGCTTTTTTCGGAAATTTAGATTCGATGCCTGCTGGGGACACGCCAAGACCATTCCCACCGGGTTTACAAGGGTTTCTAAGGCCACGTTTCCTAGCTTAACGGAATTAAAAAATGACAAACAGGTATTGGCTTATGGAAGTTAAGCCGATTGTTTTTCTTTGTGGGTCAGCCAAATTAACTAGACGCAAATAAGCCTTAAGCGGCTTTCATACTACGTACATGATTTTCTATGCTAAGCTACGGAAAAAACCATCATAATTGTCGCCTAAAATCATTACATTCATCATTAGCGAAGTATTCAAAAAATGTGGATGGAAAATATGGCTCCGATCAAGCGCAAAACGGTTTTAAACATCGCCTTTCGCGATGTTTTTTTTTTCTTTTTTTTATCCTCTCGTTTTTTTCTTTCATGGCACCAGGAAAGGGCTCCTAAACTGTTCGAAGCATTTGTCAGAGGAACAAAACTGATTGTTTGGGCGGGGTTATCTAAACTAAGTGCATTCAGTAATTCTTGCTACATGCGTTGTGCCTGGGGTTCTAGGCGTGTATTATGCGCCACTCACTCAAGTTTACGCTGTGCAAGACTCGAGAACAAACCGGTTTCTTCGTTAGTTTTTTTCGGCTTAGCGCGAGACAAGAGAAAGACAAGTGACAGAATATATGGGAAATATATAATCTGGGCTATATATTTCCACATAAGCGGGGGGGGGGGGTATGTAAATCATTTGTATAGTTTGAAGTAAAAAAAACAATTGTTTCTAGGTATATGGTCAAAAAAAAAAAATTACAGAAGAATAGCGAGGTATCTGGTAATTCTGTAAACTAAAAAAAAAAAAAAAAAAAAAAAAATAATGTTTCATCTAAGTGTTTTTTCCAAGATTTAAATGTTTTTTTGTTTTTTTTTTCAATGACCATTTTTCCAAGTATTAAGTACCATTATTAGATTAATGTAGTGTTTCATTTAAGTGTTTTATGATGATCGCTGATCAAATTTACATTATTTTTGCCTTTCGTTTATGCTATCTTACTGTGTTCATGGCCGTATATTTGCCTTTAAAATATACTTATCTATCTATCTATCTAATATGCAGAATAATTGTACCAAACACACTTTTCTTGCAAACCCGCTATACACCCTAATTGCAGACCCCCCCCCCTAATGTGCAATTCTATAGCCCAAATTTATTTCTAAAATAACGAAGAAACCAACGAAATAAATAATGTGCACTCGAATTTTACACAGCGTAAACTTGAGTGAGTGGCGCGTATTATACAAGTGCCAAATTTCCTTCCCCCAACGGAAATTAAAAAAATAAAACTCAAATAAAGCTCTCAAATTTGGAAAGCCTTATTTCCCACGGGGGGGGGGTATTTTCCGGGGGTATTTACCGCGGGAGAGGGGAGGGGAGGGGGTATTATCGGGGGGGGGGGTGTATTTTCCGGGGGTAATCGCCGGGGGGGATAACTCCGACCACCACGTTACCTCTTTGTGTATTGCTATGCTTGTTCTATATTATCTGGTGTTTATTCAGGTAATAAAACTATTTTAAATCTATTGAGGTATCTCCTCGGAAACTATTTTTCACGCGTTACTTTGGTAGAATATTAAAACCCTGTCAGATGCGTCAGAAATGTCAGTTACAGACTGACATGTCAGGCATAGTCTGTAATATCAGTTACAGAAATGTTAGTTACGGATTTTAGCCGTCAGTTACCGAAATTTCCGTTATGGCTTTTAGCTAAACAGTGATGCTTCTAGACTCCGGCGCCGCGCCGATGAGGGAAGAGCGGTGACGGCGGGGCCAAAACAGCGCACCGCCGCCGCGCCACCGGTAAGATGTTGGCGGCGCGCCGCCAGCGCGATCAATGTTGACCGCAAACATTAATTTTTTTCATCAGTCATTCTCAAATCACAGAAGGGGCGAATCAGGATTTTTTTAGGGGGAGGTGCAAAATAGGTTGATTTGAAAAAAAAATTAGGAGGGGAGGCGCAAAATAGGTTGATCCGATAAACTTACGTTATGAGCAAGTTTAATTAACGCAAACTTGAGTTAATTGAGTAAATTACACTACTTTAGACTACGCTAGGGAGGGCGCCCCTTCGCCCCTCTGGATCCGCCACTGAATCACAGCTTAAATTTACAGCAGATTCGAGCCTATTTTCATCGAGCATTACTGCATACAAAACTTCAAATACCGTATCACAAAATTCGTCAGTTATCTGAGTAAAAACTTTGAATATAACTTTGAACTTAGAAGATTAATTTTTTCATAATGCCCTTTGCCTATATCTTTTTTGTCACCTTTAAAACAGTTGAAATGGGCGACTTTGATATTGTTTTTTTTTTTTTTTTGCTGTTTTTGATTCCTAAAAAGCCTTATTTTATTAAAAACTGACTTTTAGTAAAAATTTAAAAAATGAATTTTAAAGGTTTTTTTGGCTTCTTTATATAATATATGTCATTTAGGCTAAGGCTGAACTGCTGCTTTTTTATTGCTTTTGGCTGCTCTTTTGGATATTATTTTTTCTTTTGGGGATTCATTCCAAATTATAAACTCATAAATACCTAATATCAGTCAAATTATAAACTGCATCTAAAATGAGTAAATTTATCAAATTGAAAAATACATGGTGAACGCTTCACATGAGAACACTTCATTTACAATAAAAAAAAAACACTTAATGGTTTATTCAGTATGAAGAAAAATGAAGTGCCAGCTATTTTCTTAGGTAAAGAAATGAAATAATAAGCAGACTGAAGTAGCTCCAGGAAGATGTTGAGATTGTCTTCCTAGTTCGTCACTTTTAATCCAAGCAAAATGTTAGGACACATAGTATCAGCTATTGAGTTTAAGATTGATTTCTAAATGCTCACAAAAATTACCAAATTTAAGAAAGTCCCAACAATAAGTCACCTATGGTCAAAATACTCAAAGACTCCTCTTTGATCCCCACCCAGGCTCAAAGCTTCTGCTATGGTCATATCCATGGAAATCTCCAAAGAGTTTCTTTTTAAAATAGCTTTCCCGCGTAGTTAGGGGTATTTAGCCTTTTTTGCTTTTCTTCAAAGCTTTGAAAAAGGTGTTATAATATTCCAAATGTTACATTTGTTATATTTGTGCATATTTTTGGTAATCATTTGTGGGGTGATCAAATTTTTTAAACCACTGTAGATATGTAAGAATGTTGCAACATCTAGTACCCTGAGGTCATAAGACTCCTCCTTGGACCTCCTAAATTGAAAGCTTTTATTATGACCTGGCCTTTTAATGTAACTTGGGCACTGGACCAAGGGCGCCATTGTCACTCGAGCGCAACGTTAGGGGGGTATGTCGATATCGTTTTGTCACACCAATTCGTTTTAGTGTGAATCTGCCTGGTACTTATGAATGAATGTTTTCAAAGTAAACCCGTTAAGAAAATAAGAAAAAAAAACAGGTTGGACGCATATGTTTCTTTCCCTTTGGACGATAAAACTATACATGTGCTGTATCAAGTATAACTCACGAAAATCTTGTTAATTTTTGTCGACTTTTCAACTTTTTGGCATCCCTGCTGTCAATAAAAAAAAACAAGGTACTATCACTTATATATAATAACTCCCTATGCCCCCTCCCCCTCTGGATACTATCTTGATAGGATACCGTCTCTGCTTTAAATAAAAAAATATTTAACTTATTGGCATCCCTGCTTTAAAAAAAAATCGAGTATTACCATTTAAATATCATAGCTCACTACCCCCCCCCTCTGGATACCTCCTTGATAGGATGCCGTCTCTGCTTTAAATATAACAAAAATAACTTTTTGGCATTCCTGCTTCCAATAAAAAATTTTGAGATATTATCATTTAAATGTAATACCTCACTATCCCCCTCCCCTCTGGATACCACCTTGATAGGATACCGTCTCAGGTTTACATTAAAAAAATAATTTACTTAATAATTAACGAGTTCACTATATGGTTCAAACAAACACGCAAAGTAACGTTAAACAGCTTAGTATTCCTTGACAAAAATTTGAGGGTATGAGTAAAGGGATACAAAGACAACAACAAAAATTTCGAAATTATTCAGATATACCTAAAATTGTTGGAAAACCGAGTCATAGATTCGCCGTGGCATTCAATAAGATCCAAAGAATCTAATTAAAAGGGAGCACACACAAAAGACAATTAGGCCAGTAGCCTATGAGAAATCGCAAAATACCCAAGACAATTAACAAGTCCCAATGGGGGGCCCTGGGTCTATCAAAATATTTCAATAATTTTCCAAGGAATTTGATATCATTTTCTTCTGTCTCGACTTTAAATGAAAAAAATAATTATCTTTTTGGCATCCTTGCTTTCAATAATAAAAAAAATGAGGTGTATTTAAAATTTATTTATGAATCAAATTTTTGGGGTAGCTTCCGTTTTGATCTTTAATTCCCCAACTTGTATATAGCTTACTCTATAGCTAAATTTTGTCTCAATAGAAGGTTTTTTTTTTAGGGGGGGGGGGTGAAAATGTTTCAGAAAGAAGATTGTATTTTCTATCAGGCGTTCATAAATTGAGTATTAAACATTAAGAAAATCCTATATAAAAACAGCAAAAAAAAGAAAATTCTGCAAACTTACAATTCAGCTGTAGAAACAATCTGTCGGCTGTCAATTTCAAAACCCAACTGAAGGCTGAAGCTGTATAGTAGTGAATGCGTTCTATAATTCTATTCAACTTGAAAATAATTCTTGGCTACGAATGATGTAAGAAATAGCGATTGGGAAACTGCATTCGAAATGATTTAAACTCATTTCATAAAGACGATACGTTTTTTGTCAAAATATGAAGAACTGTGTATATTGCAATATTTGCAATTGCAAATTGCCTCTGTCTGGTTTTTATACAAAGTAACAAAAGAGACGAAAATTAACGAACAAGAGAGTAGTGAAGGATTATGGTATTCAAAGTAATATTTGACAGGAAAAGTCACTGGTAATAAATCGCTAGGGGTGGTACTGTGATTGCGTGATTTTCGGGGATTCGGGGAACCAAATTTCTTTTCGGGTGACGCATAGATTTTCAGGGAAATACCCGAAAATTCGGGGATAGTGCAGGCCCTGCTTGATTTCTAATCAGGAAAATCGATGTACCAAACCACACGAGAAGGAAAAGCTCCGACTTTGCGGTTGACACAATATAGAATTGCCGGAAAATTAATTTAAAGTCGACCGAACGCCACCACCTCTGCCGAGGGCGGCGTTGTGACACTTCGGCGGCGGTCGACTTGGCCTCTCGTCGTTGGTGTTTGGTAGATCCGCCGGCGTGGCACCGGGGTCTAGATGCTTCCATGCATTTTACGCGCTTAGTAAAAGCCAGGATATCTCAGTTTGGGCTGAAGAGTTATAGGAATCCGCTAGTGAAAGGGATCTGCTCTTTACTTTATATATACTACTACTACTAGCAACTCTCCACAGCACCAAACGGTCTGAGTCCAACACAGCTACGCACACCCGTCCTTTATCCCAATCTACTCAAAGCCTTCCTCTTTACACCCTCCCAGGAAGCTTCCATTTCCCTTAAATCTTTCTTTACGACATCTTCCAACCCTTTCGGTTGGAAGATGTCAGTAGTAATAGTGGTAAAGGTCCTGAACGTGATTGCGTAATATGCCTCACCACGGGCCAGTGACCTATTACTATGAACTCTACATGGGTTGGCAGACAGGTTTTCTATTATGACACTCATTTTTTGTGTGTCAGTCGATTAGAGAAAGCTGGTGGTTACTCCATATGATAACTTGATTAGTCGGTTTTTTAAAAAACTTGGCAAGCTATAATGTACTCAATTAAAAACCCTATATAATGTCCTTACAATGCATTCCAATTTTCATTATGTTTTATCAATGGTATTTCATTTGTGTAAAGCTATCTCGATTTGCCAAAACTTTTATCGTTCGCGTAAAACTAACTCAATTTGCAAAAATGGTATTCCATTTGTGTAACTCTGCTCTGAATGTCCTTAATGAGGATATAAAAATATAGAATGGCATTGTGACTTGACCTAGCTTTAGCTCTCCGATGTGGTCTGTATAATACACAAGTAAGCGAAAACCCCGTGTGGATGAGTTGAAATAAAATTTTTTAACAAGAAATGGCTGAAAAGTGTTTTGGGGGAGATGGGTTGATTGGCAGAAGGATGCATTAACGAAGTTAAAGTGGAGGGCGAGTTGCTAGTGAACAATCTAAGCTAATAAGGGTTTTTGATCGTAAACTCTGGTTTTTTGTAAGAAAATTATGGAAAATACAATTCGTTGGTTCATAGGTGAAGCTTAAGTCCAGGTATGGATCGAAAAATAAACTATTTCTGTAGAATCTGAGCTAATAAGGGTTTTTTGACCATAAACTCTAGTTTCCTGTAAGAAAATTATGCAAAATACAATTCTCTCGTTCAAATGTGAAACTTAGGTCCATTCTCTGGTTCAAATGTGGAAAAACCAGTGTGAATGAGTTGAAATAGAAATTTTTTAACAAGAAAAGGATGTATTAGCGAAGTTATAGTGGAGGGCGAGTTGCTAGCGAAAACCCCGTGTGGATGAGTTGAAATAAATTTTTTTTTTAACAAGAAATGACTGAAAATTGTTTTTGGGGGGGGATAGGTCGATTGCCAGAAGGATGTATTAGCGTAGTTATAGTGGAGGGCGAGTTGCTAGCGAAAACCCCGTGCGGATGAGTTGAAATGAAAATTTTTAACAAGAAATGGCTGAAAAGTGTTTCAAAACTTTAGATATCTCTTTTGAAAGTTCTAAAGAACTTTAGCGTAAAGAGTGAGGCTTTTCCTTCATGGACAATCCCCTTCTTCTATACAAAATCCTTCCATGGAGAGACATTCCCACGTAAATTCCTCCTCCCCCGACCCCATCTCCCATCAGAAATAGTCAGCCCTGAAAACGTCTGTATACTTCCCAAGAACGAAAACTATATGTAAACAATGGGCAAAGTTCATAACCTGCAGTCCGTTCCCCTGGAGACTGTGGGGGATTAAGTCATCCTCAATGATATACTTATTAGATATTTCGACTATGCTGAACAAAATGGCTTTTTAAAATTTGGATTCTGTAACTTTGAGAAAATTGAGCATTGAATGGAGCATAGTTGCCCCTTCAGTTTTTTGGTCACTTAAACAGAGCACTAGAACTTTTAATTGTCATTCAAATGAGCCCTACAGTAGGATGTTCGCTACTATCCTAAGCTTCAGCTGAAGCTAGCTTCAGACATTGAACCTAAAAGATTCATACTACCATAGTTACGAAGTGTTTATAGAATTGGTGGTCTTTAAAAAGACCGTTGGGTACTCATGAGTATGATGACTATTGTAAAAATTCATCATTGTTTGTCATCCACTCAGTATGATTCCAATCTATATTACGGATTCGTTTGTTCTTCTTCTTCTTCTTCTTAGGAGAATTGTAAAAATTCATCCTTGTTTGTCATGCACTCAGTATGATTCCAATCTATATCATGGATTTGTTTATTCTTCTTCTTCTTCTTCTTAGGATATCTCACACACATATTCCGAGAAGGAATATCTATTGGTACCCATTTACTAAAAAATCGTTGTTTTATTTCATTTGTAATAACCAAACTTTACTTCTTGTATGGTTAACAGCTAATAGAACAGTACCGTAGAATTTTACTAAACTCTTTTTATTTATAAAAATGTACTATCTTAAAAATTTTGGGGGACATAAGACGCAAATCAAATGATATTAACATTTCGATTGCTAAATATCAGTATATGTATATTAAACTGACAATCGGATATTTATTTATTTTTTTTTTTTTGCAAAAACTGAATTTGGTTTATAAACTATTACATTTTTATCCCATTTTGTTTTATTTCATTTGCATTAACCGAACTTTAATTCTTGAATGGTTTAAAGCTAATAGAACAGTACCGTAGAATTTTACTAAACTTTTTTTTTGATAAATATGTACTATCTTAAAAATTTTGGGGGACATAAGACACATATCAAATGATATTAACATTTCGATTACTAAATATCAGTATATGTATATTAAACTGACAATCCGATATTTATTTTTTTTTTTTTGCAAAAACTGAATTTTGTTTCTAAACTATTACATTTTTATCCCATTTTGTTTTATTTCATTTGCATTAACCAAACTTTACTTCTGGTATGGTTTACAGCTAATAGAACAGTATCATAGAATTCTACTAAACTCTTTTTATTTACAAAAATGTACTATCTCAAAAATTTTGGGGGGGATAAGACACAAATTAAATGATATTAACATTTTGATTACTAAATATCAGTATATGTATATTAAACTGACAATAAACATTCACTTGTATTTTTCAGTAAAGTGTAAATTTTGTTCTGGTCTTGGGAAGGCATATGGGTTTCGTGCCCAACTTATGTTAATTTCTGCTCGTTTTGAGTTTGACTCGGTTAATATATTTATTTATTTTTTTTTTGCAAAAACTGTATTTTGTTTCTAAACTGTTACATTTTTATCCTATATTGTTTATTTCATTAGCATTAACCTATTTATTTTTTTTTTGCAAAGAAGGAAGTTCGTTTCTAAACTATTAATTTTTTAACCCATTTTGTTTTATTGCATTAGAAATAACCGAACGTTAATTCTTGTATGTTTAACAGCTAATAGAACAGTACCGTAGAATTTTACTAAACTTTTTTTATTTATAAAAATGTACTATCTTAAAAATTTTGGGGGACATAAGACACATACTTGATAGGAATTCTGAAACTGGAGTTAAATTATTTCAACAGATAGACGTTAGCACTCTAAAGAGAAATTTGAGTCGCATAAGCTTGGGCTATTAAGCGTTTGAATCTGATAAGAAGAAGTTTAATTTCTTTTAATCCTCAAGATATAGATTCCTCTCCCGTATGATTTTCGTAATAATTAACCATTACCGCATATCCCTGGGGATATTAAGCGTTTGAATCTGATACGAATTGTGTTTAATTTCTTTAAACGTAAACTTAGCAAAACATTACATACTGTGACTAGTGCAAAAACACATCCTCTTGATATTATTTGAAGGGATCGTTACCTAGAAATTCTCGTTCGAGATGTTAATATATTAAATTTCCTTTGTATATAATGTAGTTTCAATTTGGAACATTAAATAGTATGAATATCCATTCTATTAATATAACTTCAAAGATGTAAGGTGTTTTTGACTGTGAATACATTAGCGTGAAGAAATCGGCGTGTGGAGTGATTTTTGAATGCACATTTCTACTGTTTACTACTGATCATCAAGAGGTTTCTTGTTACCACTGGTATATAAACTATAATATGTATACGTACAATGAAGAGAGGTGGCGCAGTACACTATACTTTATAAACAAAATAGGTTTATATAATAGAATGATTCTTCCATCCTATAACAAAGGGAAGGATTTATCCTATGAAAGGAGGAAGTTAGAGAGGTATGCTGTTTTTTGGGGTAACAGCACTGTACACAAGAGGGAATGTGCCCACTGACTAACTTTTAATCGAGAAATGCAAATCATATATACCGTTATTCAACTTGGAAGACTTTAGTTGTGAGATATTTCCGAGTAAGATACACAGCCCAGAGGACGAGGTTCGATTTTTTAGTAAATGGGTACCAATAGATATTCCTTCTCGGAATATGTGTGTGAGATATCCTAAGAAGAAGAAGAAGAAGAACAAACAAATCCGTGATATAGATTGGAGTCATACTGAGTGGATGTCAAACAATGATGAATTTTTACAATAGTCATCACACTCATGACTACCCAACGGTCTTTTTAAAGACCACCAATTCTATAAACACTTCGTAACTATGGTAATATGAATCTTTTAGGTTCAATGTTTGAAGCTAGCTTCAGCTGAAGCTTAGGATAGTAGCGGACATCCTACTGTAGGGCTCATTTGAATGACAATTAAAAGTTCTAGTGCCCTGTTTAAGTGACCAAAAACTGAAGGGGCAACTATGCTCCATTCAATGCTCAATTTTATCAAAGTTACACAATCCAAATTTTTAGAAAGCCATTTTGTTCAGCATAGTCGAAATATCTAATAAGTATGTCATTGAGGATGACTTAATCCCCCACAGTCTCCAGGGGAACGGACTGCAAGTTATGAACTTTGCCCATTGTTTACATATAGTTTTCGTTATTGGGAAGTATACAGATGTTTTCAGGGCTGACTATTTCTGATGGGAGTTGGGGTCGGGGGAGGAGGAATTTACGTGGGAATGTCTCTCCATGGAAGGATTTTGTATAGAAGAAGGGGATTGTCCATGAAGGAAAAGCCTCACTCTTTACGCTAAAGTTCTTTAGAACTTTCAAAAGAGATATCTAAAGTTTTGAAACACTTTTCAGCCATTTCTTGTTAAAAATTTTTATTTCAACTCATCCGCACGGGGTTTTCGCTAGCAACTCGCCCTCCACTATAACTACGCTAATACATCTTTCTGGCAATCGACCCATCCTCCCCAAAACACTTTTCAGTCATTTCTTGTTAAAAAAAAATTTATTTCAACTCATCCACACGGGTTTTTCGCTAGCAACTCGCCCTCCACTATACCTTCGCTAATACATCCTTTTCTTGTTAAAAAATTTCTATTTCAACTCATTCACACGGGTTTTTCCACAGTTGAACCAGAGAATGGACCTAAGTTTCACATTTGAACGAGAGAATTGTATTTTGCATAATTTTCTTACAGGAAACTAGAGTTTATGGTAAAAAAAACCCTTATTAGCTCAGATTCTACAGAAATAGTTTATTTTTCGATCCATACCTGGACTTAAGTTTCACCTATGAACCAACGAATTGTATTTTCAATAATTTTCTTACAAAAAACTAGAGTTTACGATCAAAAACCCTTATTAGCTTCGATTTTTCACTAGCAACTCGCCCTCCACTTTAAATTCGCTAACGCATCCTTCTGCCAATCAACCCATCTCCCCCAAAACACTTTTCAGCCATTTCTTGTTAAAAATTTTTATTTCAACTCATCCACACGGGGTTTTCGCTTACTTGTGTATTATACAGACCACATCGGAGAGCTAAAGCTAGGTCAAGTCACAATGCCATTCTATATTATTTATATCCTCATTAAGGACATTCAGAGCAGAGTTACACAAATGGAATACCATTTTTGCAAATTGAGTTAGTTTTACGCGAACGATAAAAGTTTTGGCAAATCGAGATAGCTTTACACAAATGAAATACCATTGATAAAACATAATGAAAATTGGAATGCATTGTAAGGACATTATATAGGGTTTTTAATTGAGTACATTATAGCTTGCCAAGTTTTTTAAAAAACCGACTAATCAAGTTATCATATGGAGTAACCACAAGCTTTCTCTAATCGATTGACACACAAAAAATGAGTGTCACAATAGAAAACCTCTCTGCCAAGCCAATGTGGGGTTCATTGTAATAGGTAACTGGCCTGTGGCGAGTCATATTACGCAATCACCTTCCGGACCTGTACTACTATTACTACTGTTGTCATCTAGGAGTGGAGGTTTAACCCCCCCCTCCTAGTGCTATAATTTCGTAAAAATCCTGGGGTAGGGCGCAAACTTAGAGCCTTCTCCCACCGCAATTGTGGACGACTTACTTTTTATTTAGCCCTAGACCGTTAACAAAACAGGGTAATGTTTGGCAATCTGTCATCCTTCATCCGCAGAACGTTCCCTAGCCATCTCAACCATAGTAGTAACCATGTATAAGATTTGAAGGGATATTTCAGGGGTGATTTATTCCATATACACCATATACAGTGCAGTTTCACCGGTACATGCCTTACCACAGACAGGCATCTAGTAATATAGAAAGGACATGCCTTACCAGACAGGTTTCTGTGTCAACACCCTTTTTCTGGACCAATCAGAGACGAGGAATACGGACAGTTCTTAATATACAGTGCAATTTCAACGGTACATGCCTTACTACGGGCAGGTATATAATACTATAGACGGTACATGCCTTACCAGACAGGTTTCTAGGTTCAATAGTCATAAATAAAGACCTTGGTATAACGTGTTCAAAGGTTTATGGGACTTTCTGTAAAAAAAAATATTAGTTTCAGCCGTAGGGTGAGGTAATCATGTTTTTTTCGTATAAATAATGTTTTTACTAAAGATACAGCCAAGGCAAATTTGCTTCTGAGTTAAAACTTGTTAAACACTCTAATAACCTCTAGCCTGAAGGTATCTTGCATCTTGTTCAGAATTGATTTCATTATTAGGAATATCTAATAATGATAAAAAGTTGTATCATTTGCGTAAACTAACTCAATTTGCGAAAAAGGTATTCCATTGGCATAACTCTGCTCTGAATGATCTTAATCGGTGATTGAATAATAGCGGTGAAACAGAGCTCGATAACATTTTTAATTGGATTGTATGAAGGTGGTAAAAAGGGTTAAACTGTTTACCAAGTAAGGTAAAACCGAAGGCTTTACCTTCAAAATGGAATGGAATAATGATTGTTCTACTGATTACGAACTAAGGGAAGACAATAGCTACAGTATCAAGGCAGAGCATGATGAACTATTTTATGGAACATATTCAAAATGTCCAAAGTTGTTCATTGATATTAATAATGTATAGTAGTGTATTTTTTGTTTTAATATTCTACAAGACATTATTACATTAAAAATGTATTATGCAGTGCATTGTTATCTGTTAATTATTTTTAGAGTATGCTAGCATATCAAACGTTTAGAATGTCTATTGAAACATCGAAGATGTAAGAAAAGGAATTTGCATACACCATGTGTCGGATAGATAGGTTAATATGGAGAGAATATAAGTTTCAGAATGAATAAATTCTTTATCAACACCTTTTCTCGGATAGGTCAGGATAAAATTGATAAAATCTAAGTATCAGCGCGAATAGATTCTTTATCAACATCCTTTGCCGGATATGTCAGTTAACATTATCAAAACCTAAGTGTCAGAGTGTTGAAATTCTGTGTCAACATCTATTATCAGATACATGGGATAACATTGACAAAATCTAAGTAGCAGAGTGAATAAATTTTTTCGATCAGCATCTTTGTAAGATATATCGGATAAAATTGACTAAATCTAAGTATCAGATTGAATAAATTCTATATCAACATCCTTTGTCGGATATGTTGGATGACATTGTCAAAAATTATGTATTAGAGTGAATAAATTCTTTATTAACTTCCTTTGTCTAATGCATCAGATAACATTCACAAAATCTAAGTATCAGAGGGAATAAATTCTTTATCATCGTCTTTTGTCAGATATACTTGATAACATTGAGAAAATCTAAGCATCAGAGTGAATAAATTCTTTATCAATATGTTTTGACAGATACGTTTGATAACCCTGCCCAAATCTAAGTATCATAGTGAAACTTATTTTGTCGGATACATCAGATAACATTCCCGAAATCTAAGTATCAGAGTAAATAAATCCTTTATCAACTTCTTTCGTCGGTTACATCAGATAACATTCACGAAATCTAAGTATCAGAGTGAATAAATTCTTTATCATCGTACTTTGTCAGATATGTCTGATAAAACTGAGAAAATCTAAGCATCAGAGCGAATAAATTCTTTGTCAATGTCTTCTGACAGATACTTTTGATAACACTGATGAAATGTATGTATCAGAGTGAACAAATTCCTTATTAACATTCCTTATCGATATCATTTGTCGGATACGTCGGATAACATTGACAAAATCTATATATTAGTGAATAAATTCTTTATCAACTTCTTTTGTTCGATAAATCGGATAACATTCACAAAATCTAAGTATAAGAGCAAATAAATCCATTATCATCATCATTTGTCAGATGCACTTGATAAAATTGACAAAATCCAAGCATCAGAATGAAAAAATTCTTCATCAATGTCTTTTGACAGACACGTTTAATAACATTGACAAAATCCAAGTCTCAGAGTGAATAAATTCTTTATTTACATTTCTTATCGACATCATTTGTCGGATACGTCGGATAATACTGACAAATCTATGTATTAGAATGAATAAATTCTTTATCAACAGCCTTTGTAGGATACGTCGGATAAAAGTGAGAAATTCTAAGTGTCAGAGTGAATAAATTCTTTGTAAATGTCTTTTGACAGCATCTTTGTCGGATAAATCGGATAAAATTGACAAAATCTAACTATCAGATTGAATAAATTATTTATCAGCATCTTTTTTTAGATATTTTGCATAACATCGTCAAAATCTAAGTACCAGAGTGAATGAATTCTTTATCAATTTCTTTTGTATGTTAAATCAGATAATATTCACAAAATCTAAGTATCAGAGTGAATAAGTTTTTTCTATCGGCATCTTTGTCGGATATGTAGGTTAACATTATCAAAACCTAAGTGTCAGAGTTTGTATCAACATCTACTGTCAGATAGATGGGATAGCATTGATAAAATGTAACTATCAGAGTGAATAAATTTTTTCTATTAACATCTTTGTCAGATACATTGGATACAATTGACTAAATCTAAGTATCAGAGTGAATAAATTCTTTATCAATGTCTTTTGACAGATACATTTGATAACACAGACAATGTTTAAGTATCAAAGTGAACAAACTCTTTATTAATATTCTTAATCGATATCATTTGTCGGATATGTCGGATAACATTGACAAAATCTATGTATTAGAAAGAATAAATTCTTTATCATCATCCTTTGTCGGATACGTCGGATAAAATTGAAAAATTCTAAGTATCAGGATGAATAAATTCTTTGTAAATGTCTTTTGACAGATACGTTTGATAACATTGACCAAAACTAAGTATCATAGTGAATAACTTCTGTATCAACCTCTTTTGTCGGATACATCAGATATCATTCACGAAATCTAAGTACCAGAGTGAATAAATTCTTTATCATCGTCCTTTTTCAGATATGCCTGATAAAATTAAGACAATCTAAGTATCAAAGTGAATAAATTCTGTATCAATTTCTTTTGATAGTTACTTCTGGTAACACTGATAAAATTTAAGTATTAGAGTGAACAAATTCTGTGTTAAAATTCTTTATTGATATCATTTGTCGAATAACATTGACAAAATCTATTTATTAGAATGAATAAATTCTTTATCAATCTCTTTTGTCGGATAGGACGGGATAAAATTGATAAAATCTAAGTATCAGAGTGGATAGATTCCTTATCAACGTCCTTTGCCGGAAATATCAGTTAACATTATAAAAAACCTAAGTGATAAAATTTAAGTATCAGAGTGAACAAATTCTTTATTAACATTCTTTATCGATATCATTTGTCGGATACGTCGGATAACATTGAGAAAATCTATGTATTAGAATGAATAAATTCTTTATCAACTTCTTTGGTCAGATACATCGGATAAAATTGACAAAATCGAAGTATCAGATTGTATAAATTTTTTATCAACATCCTTGCTCGGATACATTGGATAACATTAACAAAATTTAAGGATCAGAATGAATAATTTTTATCATAGTGTTTTTTGTCAAATACATCGGATAAAATTGATAAAATCTAAGCATCAGATATAATAAATTCTTTATTGACATCCTTTTGTTGGATACGTTAGATAACATTGACAAAATCTAAGTATCAGAGTGATTAAATTATTTATCAGCATCTATTGACGGACACATAGGATAACATTGAGAAAATCTAAGTATTATAGTGAATAAATTCTGTACCTACATCTCTTATCAGATATGTCGGATAAAATTGAGAAAATCTAAGTATAAGCGGGAATAAATTCTTTATCATTATCGTATGACAGATACATAGGTTATCCGGATAAAATTGACAAAATATAAGTATCGGACTGAATAAATTCTGTATCAGCATCTTTTGTCAGATATGTCGGATAACATTATCAAAATCTAGTATCAGAGTGATTAAATTCTATATCAACATCCTTATCTCGGATACATAGGATAAAATTGACAAAATCTAGTCTTTTGACAAAATACGATGATAAAAAATTTATTCACTCAGATTATAACATTATCAAAATCTAAGTATCAGAGTGATTAAATTCTATATCGAAATCCTTTGTCGCATACATAGGATAACATTGACAAAATCTAAGTATCAGAATGATTAAATTCTATATCAACATCCTTTTCTCGGATACATAGGATAAAATTGACAAAATGTAAGTGTCAGAATGAATAAACTTTTTTATCAACATCTTTTGTCAAATATATCGGATAAAATTGACAAAATCTAAGAGAGACATGCAAAAAGTTAGGTTAATTTAGGTTCACTTAGAGTGGTGTGCCACTCTAAGTGAACCTAAGTTACCCTAAATTTTTGCATGTCTCCGATTTATCCGACAAAGGGACTGGTAGAAAAAAATTATTAACTATGATACTTATATTTTGTCAATGTTATTCTATGTATCTGAGAATAGATGCTGACACAGAATTTAAACACTCTGATACTTAGATTTTGATAATGTTATCCGACGTATCCAACATAGGATATCGATAAAGAACTAATTTGTTCACTCTGATACTTAGATTTTGTCAATGTTATCCAACGTTTCCGACAAAGGATGTTGATAAAGAATTTATTCATTCTAATAAATAGATTATGTCAGTGTTATCCGACGTATCCGACAAACAATGTCGAAAAAAATGTTAATAAAGAATTTATTCACTCTGATACTTAGATTCTGTCAATGTTATTAAACTTATCTGTCAAAAGACATTGATAACGAATTTGATCAAGTGTATCTGACAAATGATGATGAAAATAGATTTATTCGCTCTGATACTTAGATTTTGTCAATTTTATCCGACATATCCGACAAAAGATGTTGATAAAGAATTTATTCACTCTGATACTTAGATTTTGACAATGTTATCCGACATATCTGACAAATGATTCGATAAGGAATGTTAAAGAATTTGTTCACTCTGATACTTAGTTTTCGTGAATGTCATCTGATATATCCAACCAAATTAGTTGATAAAGAATTTATTCACTATGATACTTAGATCTTGGTAGTGTGATCAAAAGTATATGTCAAAAGACATTGATAAAGAATTTATTCACTCTGATACTTAGATTTTATCAATTTTATCAGGCATATCTGACAAAGGACGATGATAAAGAATTTATTCACTCTGATACTTAGATTTTGTGAATGTTATCTGATTTATCCGACGAACGAAGTTGATAAAGAATTTATTCACTCTAATACATAGATTTTGACAATGTTATCCAACGTATTTGACAAAGGATGTTGATACAGAATTTCATCACTCTGACACTTAGGTTTTAATAATATTCACGGAAATATCTGGTAATGGGTGTTAACTAGGGATCCATTCGGTCTCATTCCTAAATCTTTATCAATTTCATTCTAACCTAACTGACAAAAGATGCTGATGAAGAATTAATCCATTATGAAACTTATATTTTCTCCATGTCAATCTATCTATCCGACATATGATGTACGCAAATTCCTTTTCTTACATCTGCGATGTTTTAATAGCCATTCTAAACGTTTGATATGCTAGCATACTCTAAAAATAATGAACACATAACAAAGCAATGCACAATATATTTTTAATAATATAATGTCATGTAGAATATTTATACAAAAAATATATTATTATACATTATTAATATAAATGAACAACTTTGGACATTTTGAATCTGTTCCATAAAGTAGTTCACCATGTTCTCTCTTGATATTGTAGCTATTGTCTTCTCTTAGTTCGTAGTCAGTAGAATAATCATTATTCCATTTTGAGTCATACACAATTTTTAACGTATGTCACCGATAGGTTCAATATGCATTTCATTTTTGGTATTATTTGGTTCATTGACTGTTTGATCAAGTGTGGTAGTAACGTTTTCTGGAACTTTATTTTTCATCGATTCATCTTTATATTCCTTAGTGATTTTATCTATCAATACTTTTTTTATTTTTCCGGCAATTTCAATGTCTATTACAGCATCATTTTTACACAGGTAACAGTTCCGGCACGTAGACAAGATATGGTTTATGATATTAGTACAAGAGTAGGCCTTTCTTTTCCCCTTTGCTTTCATTCGAAGGCTAATATCCGAAAGCTGACGATAGGGTTTAACGCTGGGTAACATGTTACCATATATGTTACCATATGGGTAACATGTTACCATATAACACTAGCAAGAAGATGCCCCTCTTCATCAAATATTATTTTTATATTGGCATTCCCTTTGAGTGCAATCTTTTCCGGAGATCTCAATCTCGTATATCCACCATCATAAGAGTTGAATTTTTTGGTACTCCAAAGAAATTTAATTCCTCACTGCCATGACAATGCAGGCATACATTTCCGATAGTTGTACCATTTGTACTTGTTATATAGTTCAAACACTTCTACTTATTAACATTCAAGATTATACTAACACTGTGATGTGAACAAATTTTCTCAAGATGCTCCATCTCCACTCATTTAAAGATTCGAGTTATGTGTTTAACCTTCCACTGCGTAAAAATTATTTATTTACTTCATGCAATAAACTAGGTAGTGTCGATTATCCGCCATAGGGTACCAGTGGGAAAGCCGCGTCGTGTCTATGAGCAAGCTTAGAGTACAATTGGTAGATCTGCAAGCATATTTCATGTCATTTTAATATACGTAAAAAAAAGTTGAATAATTTCTAACTCCAAAAAAATTCAGTCCAAAAAAAAGCGCTACTACAAACAATTTTTTTCTACTAGTAAAAGTCACGACTAACATTTCTGTATCGTTCTCATTTGAATTTGGAAAGTATTAAATGTGAATTACTTATGTTTTAAGTATGTTTCATGTCATTCTAAGATATGTAAAAAAAGTTGAAAAAATACCAAGTTTAAAAAAATAAAAAAAAGTTAAAAAAAACTTCAAAAAATGTAAAAAAAAATTAGGGGAGGGGCCAAAAAGTTGGAGGGAGGGGCCCCTTGGAGGTTGAGGGTAGGGGGCCCTTGAAGGTTGAGGTCCTTGGTGGTTAGGGTTATGGGTGGTTGCGGTCCTTGATGGTTCAAACCGTTAATCATCTCAATAGTTGATTTCTAAGGATTTCTAAGGATTGTACTGAATTTCTCTATTAAAATTCTTTTCTTGGCATCTACATCTTTATTACTTTCAATTTTTTAGTATACTACAATGTTAGAACATATTTTATATTAATAACACTACTCAAATGGTACTTGTATATTCTACAGAACACAGTTGAGGAGTAAAGCTAGATCGAGGCATAAGGTCATCTTGGGGCCTATGACTCTATTAGTTTCAACTTTGTAGCATGCCCCAATTCTAAACCATATTTTATATTGGCAACACTGTACAAGTGGTACTTGTGTACTACACAAAACACAGCCAAGCAGTAAAGCTGAGTCAAGTCCAATGATCACCTTGGCATCCTTAGCCATTTCCATTGATTGATGCCAACGATGTTATTCCGAATTTATAATAAATTACCTAAGAGTTACCACCCCGTTCGGGCTTATCTTAACTGGTAAGCAGTTTAACCCTTTTTACTACTTTCATACAATTGAATTAAACTAATCGTTTCCATAGATTGACAACAATGATGTTATTCCAAATTTATATTAAATTGCGTAAGAGTTAGCACCCCCTTCGGTTTTACCTCACTTGGTAAGCAGTTTAACCCTTTTTACTACTTTCATACAATCGAATTAAAATAATCGTTTCCGTAGATTGACGCCAATGATGTTATTCCAAATTTATACTAAATTGCGTAAGAGTTAGCACCCCCTTCGGTTTTACCCTACTTGGTAAACAGTTTAACCCTTTTTACCACCTTCGTACTATCCAATTAAAAATGTTATCGAGCTCTGTTTCACCCCTATTATTCAATCACCAATTAAGATCATTCAGAGTAGAGCTATGCCAATGGAATACCTTTTTCGCAAATTGAGTTAGTTTACGCAAATGATACAACTTTTTATAAATATTAGATATCGGTAATAATGCAATCAATTCTGGACAAGATGCAAGATACCTTCAAGCTAGAGGTTATTAGAGTGTTGACAAGTTTTGACTCAGAAACATGCTTGGCTTGGCTGTATCTTTAGTAAAAACATTATTTATGCGAAAAAACATGATTATCTTACCCTACGGCTGAAACCAGTATTTTTTTTACAGAAAGTCAAATAAACCTTTGAACACGTTATACCAAGGTCTTAAGTTATGGCTGTTGAACCTAGAAACCTGTCTGGTAAGGCTTGTACCGGGTGTAGTACTAGATACCTGCCCGTGTTAAGGTATGTACCGTTGAAACTGCACTGTATATTAAGTACCGTCCGTATTCCTTTTCTCTGACTGGTCCAGAAAATGGGTTTTGACACAGGAACCTGTCAGGTAAGGCATTTCCCTTCTGTAGTGCTAGATGCCTGTCTGTGGTAAGGCATGTACCGGTGAAACTGCACTGTATATGGTGTATACGGAGTAAATCACCCCTGAAATATCCCTTCAAATCTTATACATGGTTATTTCTAACCTTCCTCTCATTATAGTCCTAGAAAGCACGATTGAATCACACTTTTCGTACAGCCTACTGTTTCAAAAGTTCATCAAAATGATCTATATAAATTGGGGTAGAACAAAACTCTGCAAAATTCCTGATTTAATACGAAAACAGTTATTAGCCTCATTACGTCATTGGGGATAAAAGAAAATGACTTTGGTCTTTTTCGCTCTTCGTTTTTCTTAAAAACTGTCAGATTCCAAAATCTCGCAAATAAAAACGATGTAAAACTAGCATTTAAACAAGAACTTATTTGGGGGGGGGGGCATGTTATTTAGAATAATAGGAATCCCTATGAAAAAAAGGAGGAAATTGTAATGTAGTTCTTAATAATTTATTCGTCTAGGAGTGGGGGTTCAATTCCCTCCCCCACTAGTGGCATAATTTCCCAAAAATCGTAAAATAATTTCGTAAAATAATGGAGCCAATTAATATGGCCATATAATACCGTAAAGGCAAATGCATAATAAATAAAACTGATGTGTTTCTGTAGATGATTGAATTATGTAGGCCTATCTTAGAGTTTACAGGACCTTGAAGACACTAAATTTAAGCTGGGGGAGGGGGCAAACTTGGATCTAGGAGGTAGTTTTTCCTCTGCTTCATAGCAAATTATGGCCTCCCCCTGACCATAGGTCTGAAGCCAAAACAGGAAGGAACATTCAGTCAGAAAACAAATTACCTTTAAAATCTATAGTATCAAACGAAAAACCAACATATGATGATATTTTATAATAACTATAACTATTGCTGCTTCAATGCTCGTCTAGTTGACGCTAAAAATGAACAAATAAAATGCGCAAAAATATAATTTAAAAAAAAGTTATGAACAGGTTGCTGTTTCGGAATCTTACTACCAAGGTTAACTCCATTTGCTTTAAGGAATGCAATTACTTTGTCAATATTGGCAACATCGTGATTTGGTCAAACGATAATATTTTTTTTGGGAAATTTAGAATCGATACCTGCTGGGGACAGACCACAAACCTACCCATAGGATTTATGAGGGTTCCTTAGGCCACGAAACTTAGCTTAATCACATTAACTGGCATCAAACAGTTCGTGGTAAGGAACTGAAAGTAAGGAGCGACCCGGCTCAATAGTAACCGAAACTCTAAAAAACGGATTTTCATGCTGATTTCAAATATTTAAGTTTCATCAAGTTTAATCTTACCCATCAAAAGTTAATAGCCTGAAAATTTTTTCTTATTTTCCAAAGAAAGGAGGAAATACCACCTAAAAGTGACAGAAAATCCGCAAGAATGTGGAATTTTGTATTTTTTGCCAGAAGAAAGATCATGGATCATTGGATGCGTGTTTTTTTTTGCTTTTTTTCTAATTTTTTCCCATGGGTGACCGTATCGATCCAGTGGTCCTAGAATATCGTGAGAGGGTTCATTCAAACGGAAATAGAAAGTTCTAGTTTCCTTTTTAAGTGACAAAAATTTTGGAGGGCAACTAGGCCCCCTCCCACGGTCACTTTTTTCCTTAAGTCACCTGATCAAAATTTTGAAATAGCCATTTTGTTCAGCATAGTCGACAACCTAAGAAATATGTCTTCGAGGCTGACTTCATTCCCCACGATTCCTGGGGGAAAGGGCTGCAAGTTATGAACTTTTCTCATTGTTTATATATAGTATTGGTTATCGGGAAGTTTACAGACGTTTTCAGGAGGGATATTTTCTGCTGGGGTGGGGTAGAAGGAGAGAGTTACGTGGGAGAATCTTTACTTGGAAGATTTTTTCATGGGGGAAGGGACATTTCTATGAAGGGGGCCGGATTTTCCAGCATTATTTAAAAAACGATCAGAAATTAAATAAAAAACAAGTTTTTTCAACTGAAAGTAAGTAGCAACATTAAAACTTAAAATAAACAGAAATTATTACGTATATGAGGGGGTCCGCCCTTTGGTCAATACCTCGCTCTTTACGCTAAATGTGTTTTAGTACTTTAAGAAGAGCTATCTGTACTAATCAAACGGCCTTTGTGATTCAGGGATTTGGGATTCAAACAAAATTCGAACTTTAGCGTAAAGAGCGAGGTATTGACTAGGGGCGAACCCCCTTATATATGTAATAATTTCTGTTCATTTTAAGCTTTAATGTTGCTCCTTAGTTTCAGTTGACTTATGAAACTTAGTTGATTTTTTTTTTTTTTTTTTGTGGAAAGCCGGACTAACTTAACGCAAATAAGACTTTCAACACTTAAGCTGCTTTCACACTACGATTGGAATTTTCTATGATAAGTTGTTAAGTTATATTACTTCAAGTGTAGTTTTTCACACTTAAACAAGTCTTTTCACAATAGGCTAACGTAAAAAAAAACATAAAATCATCGCAATCATCGTCTAAAATATCACATTGGCCTCAAGCGAAATTAAAAAATTAAAATTAAAATTAAAAAAAAAAAAATTAAAAAAAATTAAAAATGCGGAAAGGAGGCGACATTCAAACTTAAATCAAGCGTGACAAGCTTTTAAAAAAAGCTTATTGCATTTTGACTCGTCTAACAACGCCCGTATCCAGGGGGGTGATTGACGGCCTTGAACACCCCTCCTCCCTTAAATGTTTGCCCAACTCGTAAAAACGTAACAAAAACGCATATAAACAAATTGTTTGTGCGTTTTTTTCGTTGCCCCCCCCCCACACAAAGGAACATCCTGGATACGCCCTTGCTATTATACTCAAGGCCAAAGGTCCTATCGGGCATTTTCATACTTCTGAGACAATTACATTAATTAGATTAATTTGTTTTAAAAAATCGACCTAGTCAAACATGGTCAATAGGTAACGGCCCATGGGAAGACAAAAACCCTCATGGGAAGACAATGGCCAAAAATCTCTTGTTAGTGCTCTCTAACGCTTAGAGAGTTAGAGTGTTAGGGAGGATTAAGGATAAGTAAGGCAATATACATAAGGAGGAGCAGGTTGTGATTAAACAAACAATGTCCTTCTAAGCCTCCCTTTGAGGACAGCTTAGAAACTGGTTTTGGGTAATTCTCTCAAAAGCATGGACATCTCAGATATGAACTTTAGGTAAAACAGCGTCAATAGTGGTTTCAAATCTAAAAAAAGGATTCCATCAAATAACCGAAAGGGACTTGGATCCCTTCTAAGTCTCTTTCTTTAGAAGTAGATTGAAAAAGCACAACGTAATGAGAGCAACGAATTGTCGTTGTATCGATACAACGATACAGCCAAAAAAAACTTGGTTGTATCGATTCGTAGTGCTGATGATCCCTTATGTTTCATTACATTGATCCACTTGATAATTTTGGAGCATGAAAATTTCAAGGATCAAGAAAAACTCCATTAAGACAAAATAGTACTTATTTGGTAAAATAACAAAATAGTCAGAAAAAACTTTCATCGAAAGTATGTTGTGATAAAATGTGCTAATTCATATAAACCATGTCTGGCTATTCTCGTAATTCAC
Organism: Artemia sp. Qi Xiang Cuo; assembly: GCF_049724085.1. Lineage (NCBI taxonomy): Eukaryota > Metazoa > Arthropoda > Branchiopoda > Anostraca > Artemiidae > Artemia > Artemia sp. Qi Xiang Cuo. Next base: position 3,513,753 of record NC_142813.1, on the reverse strand, counting down.
AAAAAAAGCAAACCACAAAACCATGGAAAGAAAGTAGCCCGGAAATTTACAAAACATGTCAATATATCGTCGTCAATGCAATTTCTGAATGAGTGGCATTTGTGGTCATCCTGATACAGTTCATCACTTGGGCTGAGCTGAAAGTTTCACTTTAATTTTTATGCAATTTTCTGTGGTTGCCCCTGACCGCTTTCACTCAATCTATTCTTCCGGTCTGTTCTCCTTTTTTATTTAATAGCATATTAAATCTAAAAAAATGGTCCTGCACAAGTATCTCTAACCTTTCTCTAACCTATCTCTAACATTTCTTCACCAGAAAGAGACTTTTAGTTAAGATCCTCCAGGAAACCTCTGTATCCCGTAATAAAAAATCATGAAAGTAATTCTTCACAACCATTGCTAACTCCTCATTGTTAATAGTACTTAAATTAAAAAACAAATTGTAACTGAAAGTAAGGAGCAAAATTAAAATTCAAAACAAACAGAACTTATTCCGTATATGAAGGGGTTGTCCCCCTCCTCAATACATTGCTCTTCACGCTAAAGCTTTTAACATTTTTGAAAAAGCTTCTTGTTCTAACATTATGCGGTGCAATTTGACTTTTTTAATCCTTAAGTTGTTTGGGCCTAGCCTGTTAAGCTCAAAATGAGTCGAGGGCCAAATATCACTCCAGAAAGTAGTTATGGGCCGATACAAAAATATCCCCCACGAAAAGTCTGACTTGGCTCGGCTTTCTTTATATAATTTCATCTACATGTGGATTCTAGTAAAAATTATAGGCTATTTCTTTTTCTGTTTTTACGGAGTTGCGTCCAAAGCTCTTAGTTTAGCTACCCTATCAAATATTCCCTATTGGGTTTTAGTCTTACATTTTCTAATATTTGAGTGACGGGAATAAAATATATCTTCTGTACAAATCAAAAATAAAAACTTGAATGCAAATTCTATTTTCAGCTGACCTGACATTTTACTAGAACCCATAAAATGTCTATACTACCCCTTCCCCAAAGAACACCATTCGAAGGACACAACCGGCTGCCTTAGCTCTCCTCTAGTCAGAGCTAAATAAAAAAAAGAGATCACTCCGTTATCAGCTAAAATCTGTTCTCTTGCTGTTGTCCGAGGTCGGCTTCCCATTTCGAATGTATTCTGTATTCGCACCGGGACACAAGAATGCCCTATTGCTGGGCCAAGATGAACCTTTCGACGTCTTCAAAACACTTTTTTCTTTCTTCAATTTTTCCTTTAACTACTTGACCGTTTTTGCGAACACTCTCCACTTACCCAATGTAGGCTAACGGCAAAAAAAACAACATGCCGCACCATTAACACCCATTTTCTAGCCTTGACCCATTCCCCCCCTGCTAAGAAAGCAAGCTTTACACACACACCCCCCAATAAAAAAAATGTAAGTCTAGTTTATCATGGATGCAGCGATAGCTGCCATCCAGTTACTAACGGACCTCAGCCCTACTAAACAAAAATTTAAAAAAGTGTTTTAAGAAAAACTGTCTTGTAAGAAAAAAATTTGCAAAATTTTTTGCAAATAAAACTGAAAAGTGACGTTAATATCTCAAACGAACATTTATTAAGCTATAGTTAAAGGGGGGATAACACCCCTTAGCATCCCGCTATTTTCGCTAAAGTTTGACTAATATTTTCTTGAAATCATGTCAGAATATGAAGCATATCAATATATGAAAACTGTAAATCTATTATTTGTTGATTGTTTTTCAACACAGTTACACTAAAAATTAGTTCCGTAAAACAACTACAGCCGAACAAGGTAAAATAATCAAATTTTTGGGTAAAGAACGGAGGAAGGGGATGGTTTAAAGCAAATAAAACTTAAGTGCCATTGTTTAAACTTAATATAACTAAACAAGCCTTTCGTTTTCAAAAATAAAATAAAAAATAAAAGCGAGTAAGACTTCTTGCATTTCGTCGTGTTAAAACGTCCATTCTTTAGCTATTGGGATAAAAGAATATAAATTTAGCATAAAGAGTAGGGGTTAAGGGTAGTTTTATTCACTTTCAGCAAAGGCACAATAACCTCGAAGAAATAATCAGAATTTGACGCACAAAAAAAGAAAAAAAAAGAAAAAAAAGTTAGGAATTCACCATGTCATTTGCCTTTTTCTAACTCTCTCGTTAGTATAAATTTGACTAAAAAATCATGAAAATAAGAACAATTGGAAATTTTGAAAAAAAAATAGGGCGTGGATATATTAACATTAACAACAATGTTTGGATTTAAGAGCCCTAAAACTCCGAAAGAAAAATGCTATATTATTTTTATGCCATCATTTAAGAGTACTTAAGTATATTGTAATATAAATAAGCTGGTTTTGAAAACCTCTCAACTTAGCTTAATAGGTCCGACTCGTATGAGTCGGAGGAATTTTTCCTCAAGCGGAGCTGGGGTTAAAACTTGAAAAAAAAAATTTTGGCCACAATTCTTCAGAGTGATTTCCTCTTCCTACACCTCCCCGCGATATGTACAGGAATGCTTACAGTAAAAATAAAATTTGAATTAACTTAAAAGCGAATTTCCAGCAGTCAAACTTTTTCGACTTTCTACCATATTTCTTTTAATATCAAAAACAAATTACAAGACGGTTGTAATAAGATTTTTCGGCTCCAAATACGAAACCCAAACTAATTAAATTCAATGGTATAAGGTTACCGTCGACAATATTCTCAACTTTCTTTTACTTTGCAGTAACATGAAATGGTGATATCTTCATCTCCAGTTTCAAGAATCCTAAGATGGAAATATCACTGACGCAATAGTCTACAGAAGAAAACGATGAAGTTGAGCTTGAGCGAGGGTTTACCCGCTCTACTTCTCCTGGTGTATATCTTGTAAAAATACTTGTTCCACAGTACGTGCCACATTTCCGCCAAGCCACGTCTCCATGCACCTTGTGTGGCGTAATTAGCACCACCAAGGGGTAATTGGGATTTTTGTTCAGGGGGGTGTTTTATAGGAGGGGGGGGGACGAGAACAAATTTACAAAACACATGAAAAAATTGTTTTGTGCAATTTTGTTACTTTTTTGCAAGTCGGACAAAAATTTCAGGGGGGTAAAATCCGGTAACATCCCACCCCCCTGGATACGGCCTTGTGCACCACGCATCGTAAACTGTCGCTATACGCAGTACGTAATAACTGGTTTAAATAGTTTTTGAATGTGAGCAATCCCTCGCTTGAGTTACTTTTTGTTATAAAGAAGATTTATTTTTTTTAGATTCGGGATAATCGATTAAATTTTCAAGGATCAGCATATGTGCTTTTTGCTAATTATGAGCAAAAAAGTAGCTCCAGAAACATGAGTTCACACGATTAATATTACACAGACTAACCAAAAGTAGACTCAAATAGGTCAGGGAACAAAATAAGAACATGTGCTCAAAGTAAATTGTGCTCAAAATGTGCTCAAACATAATTCTAATATAGCCTTAGTTGAATTAAAAATAATAATCTAAATTTAAGCATCACCAACGATTTTTACTAACTGGTATCAAATCAATTAATGCAAATAAAATGTTATAGTAGATTATAATTAAATAAGCAAATTTGGTTTTATAAATATCCTTACCGGAAGATCCATAATTTCTTCAATTGAAAATTCTGCTGCTCCCTGACGCAGCTGGCATAACTCCGCAAATTCTTCATCATTCTCCAGTTTCTGCTTAATTGTACTGCAAATATTATTATTATAATTAATTTCACTGTTAGAACTCGGCCTGACCAAATCTACACTTTATCTCTGCTCCTACACAAGGACGGATAAAGAGCGGTTGGTCCCAATTCGGGCCCCGCTTTTGAAAGGGTCCCGCGTTACCATCAGAATGAACAAAATTTTTTCGAAATTGAAAGCAAATTGCTTTTGACGATGGTGAATAAATTATGAATTATTCAAATAATTGAAAATATATTTATTTTAAGTTTGCATTGCTGGATGAGAGTTATTAATGCGTTTACTATTGTATGATATATATTTGATAATATAGAAAACTGACATCTCTAAATACTCATGCCAAACGCATTGAAATGTATTATCAAATGAACTTGATTTTTATTTAAATATAATACGTAGATGGCCCCGCAAAAAAATTCAATCGGGCCGCACACCTATTCCGTCCAAGCCTGCTCCTCCAGAGTTTTCAAAGGTACACAGGGTGTCAGTAAGTTGCTTAGTGTTTCGGAGCAGGCTTAGTGTTAACGGAGTGTTTCGGAGCAGGCTTAGTGTTAACGGAGTGTTTCGGAGCAGGCTTAGTATTAACGGAGTGTTTCGGAGCAGGCTTAGTGTTAACGGAGTGTTTCGGAGCAGGCTTAGTGTTAACGGAGTGTTTTGGAGCAGGCTTAGTGTTAACGGAGTGTTTCGGAGCAGGCTTAGTGTTAACGGACTTATAGTCCGTTAAGCATTCGAAGTTTTCCGTAGAAAATCCGAAGATAGAGTTCCAAATACAGTAGAACTTTCGGTAAAAAGCCGGCAGCTTTTTCCGTTCTAATTGTTCAAAGTAATAAGATTGGAATTTCACCCAAATTTGATACTTTTTTTTCTGGCTTGTAAGGCTCTCCAAACTTTTCTTTTTTGTAAGGGTTGTGTCCAAAACCCCTAGAATAAAAAATACCAATGCGCAATACCACAGACAAAAAGTCGTAGATCAGACTGTATCCGAATTTGGGCATGACGAACCGAAAATTAGAATTTGTAGGGTAATTCTCTAGTGATTTGGGGTAAATATTATAAACGTTTTCGAATGCTGACCAAAGGTCTGCGTTGCGCCAGGAGTGCAAATCGTGGTTGGGGGCAAATCATCCGACGCTTCTAGTGTTTTCCCCCCAGACTTGCTCAAATACCATCTATAGCAGGGTTAACTCAGGCTAAGGTTACACAATCACGTCATTGACCCCCGTTCCAAGGCAAATAAATTTACTCATTCCAGGAAAGAGTAAATGTGACATTTGCAATAGGATTCTGTTTTTTTTTTTGTAGGTATTCTGCAGAGTTCTTAACTGCTTTCTTTGTCCTTGGATCATTGGTTCCCAACGGATCTTGGGCCAAGCCCCACCTAGGCATTTTTAAAATCCTGATGCCCTCCTCGTGATATTTAAATTTCGTAAGTCAAAATTATACTTGTGATCACCTGAAGGAAACATAAATGACCATTAACTCGGTATTTTTTTTCGGATCTTCCTCTAGACATACATTATAATAATGAAAAATTTGTCTGAATGCGACACAGTTTATACAATGTACATCATTGCAATGCTATCATGTATCACGGCTTTAGACGGGCATCAAATTCCGTAGATCTACGGAAGGATCTGTTGAAGTGGAAACACTGGAGTAGCTTCAATCATCCCTCATGTGGGTCGCATTAAATTCAAGAGTGGAATATTTTTCTTCATCCCACTCTTGGATGTGACTTGTCTGAAGGCCTCTTCTGTCACGTTCATACGTCCTATAGAGCGTGTTCTGTGATTCTCCTTGAGGAAAGGCGCTTTCCAGTTGCCAGTGAAGGAATCTATGATCTGGTATGCAGAGAATGCGTGAGCAAGTCTAGAATTCTGAGAATATTTTTCCAGATTTCTGCACACATATATTCATTGTGAAAACTTTTTAACAGCGAGAAATTGGTTGGTAAAGCTGATCCTCCATGTTCTGCTGTTTCCGTAAGGGGAGGGGAGTGAAATATAAGTTTAATTTCTAACTAAAACACCCAAAACTTGAGAGTTACATCCAAACGGTCCTTGACTTCCAATCGTCTTATTACAAAAAACAATCATGACAATCATTTCTGCTGTCAGGGTGAAGCTGCCCTTATCCCCACTAAACCCAATAAAGATGTAGAATAAAAAATAGACATTTCCGGTTCTTTAAACATTCCAATTTATGTGCAAAAAAATGCAAAAAAAATTAACTTAACAGGAATAAAAACTTTTTTCCTACTTAGAAAAAAAATGAAAAATCAAAATTCAAACTTTTTCGAACATTTTAAATTTAGATATACAAAGGTTTAAATGGGTATCAAGACAATCTATTTGGACTTCATTAGGTACGGAGATCCCTCGTATCCCCTAGGATACACAAGTTGGGTCTTATTTGGCCAAAGTGTGTCCCCTCCTAAATTGGTGGAAACAGCAAAAGAATATATATCTTGAGTACAAAAAAGTACCATGAACAAAACTTCACAAACCTGAAACTTTCAGGGTCACAGCAAAAAAAGCACACAACTAATGAGCCGGAAAGAGGTTCCCAGTCATTGTTTTATTTGCAACCTTAACCATGTGAAAGTAGTCGCGCCCTAAGGCAGCTTCAAAACAATAAAAGGCATTTAATTAATAGGGTTACATCATTTTTGCATATTTTGCAACAAATAACTTTAAATGAAACTACGAAACTTTATGCTATGAAAAAAAAATTCTACCAATTTGATCATAGCTTAACTCAGGGAGGAGGGAGCTTCAAAGATAGATCAGCTTCGAAACAATAATGATAAAAGGCGTCACTCCTCTTAATTAATAAATGTTACATCGTTTTTGCATATTTCGCAACAAAAAAATTTAAATGAAACTATGAAACTCCATGCTATTAAAAAAGTATGCTGCCAATTTGGTTATAGATTAAGTCAGGGAGGAGGGAGCTTCAAAGATAGAACAGCTTCAAAACAACAACAATAAAAGGTGCCACTCCTCTTAATTAATACATGTTACATCACTTTGCATATTTTGCAACAAAAGAACTTCAAATGAAGATTGCAAAACTTTTTGGTCATTAATTTGGTCACCAAGAGGAGTGACACCCCTGGGAACCTTGAAATCTTGGCCCCAGTATATTTGACTCCCTGTGTCCTCATATCCATTTAAAAACAAGTTAATGAACTAGAAACGATTGTATCCAGGATTATTATTTGAAGTAGGGAGGCTACCAAAAGAACTTTTTTGGGTAATGGTAACAAAAAAATGAAGAAGACTGGGTTTACCTCCCGTGAATTTCGTCAGTGGCTTTTTTTTCCTGCATTTTAAAGACGAACTTGAGAGTCGGGGAAACATTTTTTATTTTAATAGGAGAAACAGTTTTTGACCTGAATTTTACAAAACAAATTTACGAGTTGGAGAAAAATTTCGGGAGCTCAAACCGGGTACCCCTCCTCCTTCTGGGCATAGTCCTGCTGCTACATACTAACTCATTTAAAGTGCTTTAATTTATTTCCATTACACTGATTCATTGGAAAATACTGGCTCCTCCTATTTTAACAATGAGTCTTGATTCTTTGAATCTTTTTCACTAAGACCTGATTTTTTCACACCAGGAATAGTACACCCCCCCCCTCCCACGGGTGGATGAGAAAACTGCATACCATATATAGATATTTTTTGCTATATTATGTATGCAGTAACTATGTAAATTTGGTAAAAGAATAATTATTTTTTCTTGTCCTTTTAAAAAGTATGCTCATCCTTGTTTACACTATGTGTTGTTCATAGGTAGACCTTTTCATCTATGCAAACATTTGCAATACAAAAGCCGTAGCTATTCGAAAAAAAGAAGAAGACAAGGTACATCATTTTCATTATTACTATATAGGAAACCCCCAACACTATTTAAACCCAAAGGTCAATTGATTTTTAATATATCAATATAATTTAATACTTCTTCTCTGTCTCCATATACAAGTCTTCCTAATCAGTCCCTCCCCCCCCCCCCACAATAACGCTTAACTATTGATACCAGTTTTGGGGTGAGGATCGGAGGCAAGGAGCAGAACAACTGTATTTAGATGGAATAATTCCCAGAAAGAAGAACATATAGAACAGCCTTTGAACAGCCTTTAAAGAGCGATTAAATGCTGAATTTTAGTATATTTGCATCTTGTTAGATTTAAAAGACGAACCTTATCCCCCCCTCCTTGTAACCTTAAAAGTTGATCGATTTACATAAAACGCTCTAAATCTTAGAAACGTGTGAAGAATTTTCAAATGCCAGGCAGTATTGCCAGTTCTAGCTTTGATGTGTTTTGTAGGTTTTATTGCTTATTTTTCACTGACAATGTAATGTTATAGACTGCCACTTTCGCAGACTGCCATTTCTCTCTTTGATGTAAAAACTGTGTTGGCAACCTGGCATAGTAATTTTCAAAATTCTTCGCTATTCTATTATGTTGGTTGCTAAATGCTGACATATATAGTTAATACCCATTTACTGCTACTAGTTTGGGGCAGCAATTCACGAAAATTTAGAGGGTATGGGTTAAGTACTAAAATGAAGTTACAAGTGAATAGTGCGCTAGTCTTGAAATCCTTTGTTCTTGCGGAAGGGGGTTCGAGTCCTAGTATCTATGGTTATTTGGTTCTAAGCGGGGTCAGTGGTGTGACTCTGTAAGCTCAGTTAAGGGTCAACCCAGCTCCAAATGGGCACAATGGAGAAATCTCGGGGAAAAACACGGGAAGCGTCGGATGATTTACCCCAACCACGGAATTGCACTCCGGGCTAAATTTTGCAGTTCACTCTCGAATATTATACTATTTATTTATAAGTTATATATTTATAACTCCTATACCATTTATTTGGTTAAAATCATTCTAACTATCCATAAATTTATTTGCTATTTTTCTTAACTAGAAAGGTGATGTTTTTTTTCCCCGAGTGAACTCACAGTCTTAATAAAAAATCAGCGATATATCACAGAAAATCAAATCGTCATTACAGATTGAAGGAAATGGTGATCGAGAACTTTACCAAGATTGTCGTTTCAAGTCTGGACGATTGTCGTCAGACAACCCGAAGGGTGTAATGGAAAATAATGAACGACACATCAAGTAGTATGGAACGGACACAATAAAATAAATGATATACCTAAAAAAAGAAGACGTCCTCGTCAGCCAACCAAGGCTACCATGGATAATAATGAATGACATATCAAGCAGCATGGAATGGACAGAATAAAATAAACAATATAACACAAAAAAAAGAACGTCCTCGTCAGACAACCAAGGCTACAATGGATGATAATGAACGACACATCAAGAAGCATGGAACGGACAGAATAAAATAAACAATATAACACAAAAAAAATAATAATATAACGTAAGAAACATAATAATGAACGACACATCAAGAAGCATGGAACGGACGGAATAAAATAAACGATATAACATAAAAAAGACGTCCTCGTCAGACAACCAAGGCTACAATGGATAATAATGAACGATCCATCAAGTAGCATGGGACGGACGGAACAAAATAAACGATCTAACACAGAAAAAGACGTATTCGTCAGATAACCAAGGGTGCAATGGATAATAATGAACGACACATCAAGAAGCATGGAACGGACAGAATAAAATAAACAATATAACACAAAAAAAAGACGTCCTCGTCAGACAACCAAGGAGCATATATGAACGAAACATAATAATATAACGTAAGAAACATAATAATGAACGACACATCAAGAAGCATTGAACGGACGGAATAAAATAAACGATATAACATAAAAAAGACGTCCTCGTCAGACAACCAAGGCTACAATGGATAATAATGAACGATCCATCAAGTAGCATGGGACGGACGGAGTAAAATAAACGATCTAACACAGAAAAAGACGTATTCGTCAGATAACGAAGAGTGCAATGGATAATAATGAACGACACATCAAGAAGCATGGAACGGGCAGAATAAAATAAACGATATAACACAAAAAAACGTCCTCGTCAGACAATCAAGGGTGCAATGGATAATAATGAACGACACATCAAGAAGCATGGATCGGACAGAATAAAATAAACAATATAACACAAAAAAGACGTCGTCGTCAGACAACCAAGGCTACAATGGATAATAATGAATGGCACATCAAGTAGCATGGGACGGACGGAATAAAATAAACGATATAACACAAAAAAAATGTCCTCGTCAGACAACCAAGGGTGCAATGGATAATAATGAACGATACATCAACAAGCATGGAAATGGACAGAATAAAATAAACAATATAACACAGAAAAAGACGTCCTCGTCAGACAACCAAGAAGCATATATGAACGAAACATAATAATATAACATAAGAAACATAATAACGAACGACACATCAAGAAGCATGGAACGGACGGAATAAAATAAACGATATAACATAAAAAAGACGTCCTCGTCAGACAACCAAAGCTACAATGGATAATAATGAACGATCCATCAAGTAGCTTGGGACGGACGGAGTAAAATAAACGATCTAACACAGAAAAAGACATATTCGTCAGATAACGAAGAGTGCAATGGATAATAATGAACGACACATCAAGAAGCATGGAACGGGCAGAATAAAATAAACGATATAACACAAAAAAAACGTCCTCGTCAGACAACCAAGGGTGCAATGGATAATAATGAACGACACATCAAGAAGCATGGATCGGACAGAATAAAATAAACAATATAACACAAAAAAGACGTCGTCGTCAGACAACCAAGGCTACAATGGATAATAATGAATGGCACATCAAGTAGCATGGGACGGACGGAATAAAATAAACGGTATAACACAAAAAAAATGTCCTCGTCAGACAACCAAGGGTGCAATGGATAATAATGAACGACACATCAAGAAGCATGGAAATGGACAGAATAAAATAAACAATATAACACAAAAAAAAGACGTCCTCGTCAGCCAAGCAAGGGTGCAATGGAAAATAATGAACGACACATCAAGAAGCATGGAACGGACGGAATAAAATAAACGATATAACACAAAAAAAATGTCCTCGTCAGACAACCAAGGGTGCAATGGATAATAATGAACGACACATCAAGAAGCATGGAACGAACAGAATAAAATAAACGATATAACACAAAAAAAAGACGTCCTCGTCGGCCAACCAAGGGTGCAATGGAAAATAATGAACGACACATCAAGAAGCATGGAACGGACGGAATAAAATAAACGATAACACAAAAAAGACGTCCTCGTCAGACAACCAAGGCTACAATGGATAATAATGAACGACACATCAAGTAGCAGGGGACGGACGGAATAAAATAAACGATATAACACAAAAAAAATGTCCTCGTCAGACAACCAAGGGTGCAATGGATAATAATGAACGACACATCAACAAGCATGGAAATTGACAGAATAAAATAAACAATATAACACAGAAAAAGACGTCCTCGTCAGCCAACCAAGAGTGCAATGGAAAATAATGAACGAAACATCAAGAAGCATGGAACGGACGGAATAAAATAAACGATATAACACAAAAAAGACGTCCTCGTCAGACAACCAAGGCTACAATGGTGTAAAATATGTAGAACATCAATTCAAGAAGCTTTTCCGGGTGTCGCATTTCTTAGTCATTTGGGCATGTATGCGTCAACGAGAGCGGTCCAGGGGGGTCTCTTGGGGCTAAAGCTAGTCGTGGGAAAGGGCTCGTTCCCAGGCCTGGAACTTCCGTTCCAGGAAAGTTATATTCTTGGTTCATTTCTAAAGGCAGTCCATCTTTCGCCTTCGTCGTAGCTAGTTGTTCTTGTGCTACCTTATTTTCTCTATGTATATTCTCACGTTATTTAATAAAGACCATGCACCAACGTTTATCGTCTATCTTTGGAATTTATGTAAACCAGTACATCTGCCAATATAAAAAGGGCATATAGAAAGAACTTAAAACAGAGGGGAGCAGAGATTTACAATGGATAATAATGAACGACACATCAAATAGCATGGGACGGACGGAATAAAATAAACGATATAACACAAAAAAAAAATGTCCTCGTCAAACAACCAAGGGTGCAATGGATAATAATAATCAAGAAACATGGAACGGACAGAATAAAATAAACGATATAACACAAAAAAAGACGTCCTCGTCAGCCAACCAAGGGTGCAATGGAAAATAATGAACGACACATCGAGAAGCATGGAACGGACGGAATAAAATAAACGATATAACACAAAAAAGACGTCCTCGTCAGACAACCAAGGCTACAATGGATAATAATGAACGACACATCAAGTAGCAGGGGACGGACGGAATAAAATAAACGATATAACACAAAAAAAATGTCCTCGTCAGACAACCAAGGGTGCAATGGATAATAATGAACGATACATCAACAAGCATGGAAATGGACAGAATAAAATAAACAATATAACACAGAAAAAGACGTCCTCGTCAGACAACCAAGGGTGCAATGGAAAATAATGAACGACACATCAAGTAGCATGGGACGGACGGAATAAAATAAACGATATAACACAAAAAAAATGTTCTCGTCAGACAACCAAGGCTGCAATGGATAATAATGAAAGACACATCAAGAAGCATGGAACAAACAGAATAAAATAAACAATATAACAAAAAAAAAGACGTCCTCGTCAGACAACCAAGGATGCAATGGATAATAATGAACGAAACATCAAGTAGCATGGGAAGGACGGAATAAAATAAACGATATCACACAAAAAGACGTCCTCGACAGACAACCAAGGCTACAATGGATAATAATGAACGACACATCAAGTAGCATGGAACGGGCGGATTAAAACAAACGATATAAGAAAAAAAAGACGTCCTTGTCAGACAACCAAGGATGCAATGGATAATAATGAACGAAACATCAAGTAGCAATCAACGGACGGAATAAACTAAACGATATAACACACACAAAAAAAGAACAATTTTCAATCCAGAAGCCACAAAGGAACTTGTGCATTATACGGCAAACACGCAAGTGCTTCATTTAATTAGAATCTGTTTCTTTGACGCTCAATCCAAATGCAATATCACAAAATATGATAAAAATATAATGTTTTAGAAACAAATTTGGGCTATATATTTGCACATTAGGGGGTGGGGGTGAAGTATAGTGGGTCTGCATGCAGAATGAGTTAGGTAAAATTATTCTGCATATTATGTAGTAAGAATTGTTTTCTAACTTCACACTTTCCAATGCATCACCCCTACCCCCACCCCCCTAATGTGCCTATAGGCCAAATTATATATTTCCCATTTATTCGGTCACTTCTCTTGTCTCACGCTAAACTGAAATAAACTAACGAAGAAACCGGTTTGTTCTTGAGTTTTACACAACGTAAATTTGAGTGTTTGCCGTATAATACACAAGTACAGGTACAAGTATTAATCATAGCTAAATACCCTTAGGCATTTTAATAGGTAATTTAACACCCTTAGCCGCTCCTATGATCTTGTAGAAACGTCCTTTTGATAACTTGCATGTATGCAGTGTCTTCTGACTAAGCTTAACACCTCCCTTAACATTTCCTGAATTTCATCTTAACACCCTTAGCCTTTTCTGGCAAACCCAGGATCAAACTGCCTCCCTCTTCTTTCCAATGAAATTTTATTGATATAAACAGTGGAGGGATTGCATAATTTACAACTCTTTCCGGGTTTGGAGGGGAAGGGTGCATGACACCCCCAGAGGCATAGTTTTAAAATCTTTCGACTGGTTTGAAAAAAGTGGCTATTTCAGAATTTCATTCAGTGTTAAGGGGGGGGGGCTAGAAAGGGAAATGGCCTCTTTTGCCCCCCAAACACTTTTCAACATGCCCTGAAAGTTTCAGCTTAATACCCTTAGTTGTTCCTAAAATATTACAGGATCCCCTTTAGCCCGGATTCATACAGTATCTTTTTATTTAGTTAAACACCCCTCTCAACTTTCCCTGGAAGTTTCGAACAAATTTCCTTAGCCGTTCATAAGATATGGCACAAGCCTTTTTGTCACTTGGTCGCTGTCTTATCAGTTTTGGCTCTTAAAAAGGACTCTAGAACTATCGGTTTACAATCGAGTTAGCCCCCTCGAAATTTCTTTGGACATATGGGATGAAAATGAGGAATTACATTTAATATAAAATCAATTGGACATTAAGCTAATGTTCACGACTTTACAAAAGGAAACACTATTTCATTTCGTCTGTTTTGCTAGCATACATAATTCAGCATTCACTGTGGTAAACTGCAGGACAAGAAATGAATCACTCTTTCGGAGCTCCAATTTAGAGAGGTCGGAACAACCGATCCCTCAATTTTAGAGCCTTACAAAAATTATTTTCTCGACAAAAAATCTGTTCAGCCTTTTTTCCTTGAAGTCTCAATCTAAAGGTATTCTACCACAAAATGTAGCTAAATGTATAAACCCAAAATAAATAATCATTTTAGGACCTAATTTATAAAACTTAAATTATGTAACATCTTTTTTATTCATGAAATCTTCGTTACAAGCCAAACCTACTTAAATAGCTTAAATGATAAATTGATGACAAATGATAATTTATCTTACTTAAATGAATTTTCCAAAATTTTTACTTTAAACTAATATTCCCTCTGGCTAGTGAAAAGCCCCTGAAAATAAAAACTAGACTTTGGAATCGATCTGATCATCATATTTATGGTCTATGAAGCAATTACACTATATTCACGTTCTAATTTGAAACTAGAAGCAAGGGGGGGGGGAGGGGGAAGGAGAAGCAAAATGTATTTTTCAAAATCGAGAGGGCAATTGTTTTTGTTTTTTCTACATTACTGTCAATTTTGTTCTCTTTTTCCAATGAAAATACCAAAAAGGGATGATTTTTAATGAATACACCAAAAAGAGAATTTTTCAATTTAGGAGGGCAATAGAACACCCCCCCCACCAGTTTGTGCGGCTGAGAGCAACAATTTCTTCATTTATCCTAGCTAATATTAATTTAGAAATCCGAGTTTTTTCTCAAATAGAAGAAAGGAGGGATGTTGAAGCCTTTTGACAGCCACCATGCCCATAATGTAATTTGATTTTATTCAACATCCCTCTGAACCATCTCTTAAAGGTTAACTTTGATCCCCTAATCCTTTTGGAGACCCAGGATAAAACATGCCCCCTTTTCCAAATAAAAAAACCCTACATTTTTAACAATGACCAACTTGCATGAGCTACAGTCCTTTCCTCGGGGGCTGTAGGGGAGATTTGCATGGGCGCCCATAAGGGGGGCAGGGGGCGCACCCCCCTGGCTGAATGACGCTGCCTTATTTTTATATTTTTGTTCTGAGATTTCTATTATATAGCATTAAAAGTGCCAATTAGACGGGGTTTGCCCTCCCCCTGGAATTCAGCTTATGGGCGCCCATGGAGATTTGTCAACCCCAGAGCAATAGTCATTCCACCTTCGGACTATTTTAAGCACTATTTTGCTATTTAAGCAAAAAGCATATTTTAAGCCATTTTAAGGTGTCTCAAAATTAAAAATCAGATGTCTTTGGGGGAAAGGGATGTGAAAGGAGGCTGGTCACTCCCCGAACACTTTTTGCCTCAAATAAGGGCCCTAGAACTCTCAGTTTCCAATCCAAAGAGCCCCTTCCAAAGTTTATAAGACCAGCCCTTACATGTGAAATAGCTCTAGGAACAAAAAAATAATAAAAATAACTCGTTGAAGCCTTATGGCTCTTTACTCTAGGAATCGCTAGAGCTTTGGCTTTGATATTTTTCTTTCCTGCAGCCTGTAACCTCAACTTGTATTGTTATTTTATTTTCTCGTTGCTGTTGATGCTTTGACAAACCCAAATTATATATTGTTTTCAGCAAAGCGCAAGCGACAATAGACTTTTGGAGGGTCTACGCGGGGGGGGGGCAACCCCTCTCTTACTTGTTTTAGCTCCCGGATTAGCATTAAGATTATTTTGTTGTTGTCGTTGAATCTAAGTCAAATTGAAAATACACGGTCTGAAAACACACATTCTAACCTTCAGGGTGTTTAAAGAGGCTCCAAAATTCAAGCGGATTTTCCCGAGTCAAGTGAAAATGACAGTGAAAAATGGAAAATGAGCTATACAATTAAAGTAATTAATTAAAATAAAATAAATTGAAATTTAACTAAATCAAAATAAACTAATTGAAAAAAAATAAACTGATCTGTTTCTGTGGATGTTTGGATTACGTAGTTTGTGGCTTCTCTTTTATTTGTTGCTTCTTTATTTATTTTACTTCATGTTCATTTTAGGTTTCATTTATTCCTTCATAGCAATATCTTTCATTTCTAAGTCTGGAATGGCTTTTTAATTTCAATCTCTGCTTTTTAATGGTTTCATTTATTCATTCATGGTAACATTTATTCGTTTTAAGTTTGACTTATTGTATGCCTTTAATTCTGCTCAGTTTAGAGTCAATATCACTATTTAATTTTAACTGAATCTCTTTTTTAGATTTGTTTTTTTTTAATCAAAAAATATGCCCCTTTTTCAAATAAGAAAACCTTATATGTTTAACAATGGTCGTACTGCATGAGTTACAGCCCTTCCCTCGGGGCTGTAGAGGGGGGGGGGGCTTTGTCAGCCCTGGAGTTATAATTGTTTGACTTTTTAAGTTTGACTTAATGTATTAATTCAAAAAATAGCAAAGCTCTGGAGGTAAACCTAAAACGAACACCTTTCTCATTATTTGTAGCTCATTTTTGACCTTGAAATTAGTATCGAGTAAACGTTAATCGAAGGTAAAAAAATACAGAAGTTTCAAGAACAAAAAACAACTAGTGAATACAATTCACCGGAACTAATATTACTATTTTATGCATATATTTGATTATAAATCACCAACGTGTAGAAGAAGACGCACCTTATACTAGCTGAGAGAAATGTAAGGGCATTGCTCTTACGAATGATGTCGCAAATTTTTCGCATCATAAATGATGAATTTGCAATTATTGATGCATAGTTTTTTGTACACTAATAAGTTTTTATGTCGTAAAAGACTTCAAAGCTTATGGTCCATGAAGTTACGGTTACTACCGTAACTGCTCTCCTGGGCAGTATTGCCAGATGTCCGGTATAGGATAACTTAGCCAAAAAGAGTGATTTCCACCAAAAACACAATTTTTAGCGACACTGCACCGAAGGTACAATTTTACAAAAGAAAATTACTTTAGAAAATAGGCTGTTTTTAAGAATTTAAATATTCCAAAAATATAAGTGGTGTAAATACACCTATCTGGCAATACTGCTCCTGATAGCTTTTTTCAGACCCGTTTTTACCATTGGTCCTAGCCAATTGGTTAGCGCTCCGGGCTTAAAACCCTGAGGTCAGGGGTTCGAGTCCTGGTGTCGCTGTTTATTTGGTTTGAAACGGGGGTCAATGGTGCGACCCTGTAAGCTCAACCAGAGTCGACCCAGCTCTGAATGAGCACCTGAAGAAATCTGGGGAAGAAAAACAAGAGAAGCATCGAATGATTTGCCCCCAGGTTGGGGGCCCCAACCACGCATACCACTCGCGGCCGAAGGCATCGAATCAGCAGATCTGTACTTGCACAACATAAACCATTGTTGAGCATGCGATTTTTTTTTTAAGTTATGACCACTGTTTTCAGTCCGGGGTTTAAGCTGGAATCCCTTCACCTGCGTATTTATTTTAGTCAATTGACCTAAAGTGTAATCCGTAACGGTTAGAAAAGATCCTAGTAATACTAAAAAAAGTACCGACTTACCACTTATAAACAGGAGAAATCCTTACCATAATATGCAACAGGCCTTAATCATTAATTAAGGGCCTTGACATTTTACATTTGTATCTGCAAAATTTTCTTTTGAATATAAATGAATATGGAGTTAGCCTCATATATAATTAGTCTCAAACGAAAACTAAGTAGTTGTTACTACCGTATCCAGGAGTTTTTCTATGGGGCGGTGGTATTTTTTCCGGGGGGAAGGTACAAAAACTTATAAGAACGCAGAAAATATTTGTTCTTAATTATTTTTGTTACATTTTTACGAGTCAGACAAAAATTCCGAGGGCAGGTTTCCAAATCCCGCAAGCCTCTCCTGGATACCAAATAGTGAAGGATAGTCTGGATACCAGGGGTCGATATCCCGATAGTCAAGGGGCATAGGCTATATTATATTTGTTTTATCTAAATTATTGGGGGAAACTGCCCCCCTCCCCCCCCAAATAAATGACACCCATGTCTGTATGTGTTTGTAGTATGTTTTTTATGCCTTTTCTTCGTGTATATTGTATTGTCTTTGCGTTAATATAAGCACTGTGTGCATACCGTTTTTGGCGAAAATCAATAAACAGCATATCCATATTAACACCCCTAAACAAGATAAATCCTTTTAGTCCTTAAGTCCCTTTAGTCCTTTATAACAATCCTTGATTAAGGATCTTAATAGCACGTCCTTAAGCCGTCCCAAGTTGTGGAAACATATATATATATATATATATATATATATATATATATATATATATATATATATATATATATATATATATATATATATATATAACAAACCTTGAAAGAGAAAAACTAAAATTGAAGAGACGGAAGAGAGCTTTCAGGCCGAACTTTTACAAAACTTTGATTTATTAACCAAATTATTTTCAATTTATTAATTAGCTAATAATTTATTAATTATTTTCATTTATTAAATGCGCCCTCTACTTTATTGTAATAAAAACAAAATTTCCAAAATTACAAAAGGATTATAACCGTTAGTATATTTATTTAACCCTTTCTCCGTTACTAGGAAAGGGTCGTCCAATTTTAGTTTGGTGTTTTTATTTTAAGGTTTGGTTTTTATATTTTTATCAGTTTTATTCTGCACTGAGGACGGTCAAGCGGAGGTATTGACCGAAATATTTGCATAATTTTTCAATTTTTTAACTGGCTGTTAATTGTCCTCGTTTTCTTCCTTTCTTTGCGATTTTTCGTTTTTGATTAAGGATCTTAATAGCACGTCCTTAAGCCGTCCCAAGTTGTGGAAATATATATATATATATATATATATATATATATATATATATATATATATATATATATATATATATATATATATATATATATATATAACAATCCTTGAAAAAGAAAAACTAAAATTGAAGAGACGGAAGAGAGCTTTCAGGCCGAATTTTTACAAAACTTTGATTTATTAACCAAATTATTTTCAATTTATTAATTAGCTAATAATTTATTAATTATTTTCATTTATTAAATGCGCCCTCTACTTTATTTTAATAAAAACAAAATTACAAAATTATTATAACCATTAGTGTATTTATTTATTTTAATTTTGCGTCCCTAAAGTTTCTGCGCCTGGGGCAAGCGTCCTCTCTGTCCTTCCGCTAAAACCGACACTTGAAGAGACCGTTTCTTAGGCAATTGTAAAAAGGCGACGGTTGAGCGGAAGTATTGGCCGAAATATTTCCATTTTTCTCCTTTTTTCACTGGCTGTGAATTACCTTGTTTTTCTTCGTTGTCTTACGCTTTCTCATTTTGATATATGTAGTTACATTCAAATTCGTATTACTTCCAAGTGGTCTTTTTTCCCTTGTGCTTGTGTCTAAGTATCCAATGTCTTGGATTCTTTAGAGACGTAAGCACCAGCGTTGCCAACGCTTTGAAATAAACTGAACCAATTTTCCGAATAAAATTGTACCGCAAGAAAGCAATTTGTACCATGGCAAACAGGAGGTTAAAAACTTGCCATAACAATAAGAAAATTTTGAATAAACTAAAATTTGGAACAGATATTTGAGTCAAAAAGGAGCAAGTAAAACCTAAATGTACCGGGAAATCTGAATGAACCAAGAAAATTCAAAATGTACTGCACTGTGCCAGGACCTCTAAATTGTACCAAATACGGTACAATTGTACCGCATTGGTAACGCTGGTAAGCACTTCAATAGAGCTGTCCTTTTGAAGCACAAATTATTGCAAGAAGTACGAAGGCTAGACTGTGTACCTAAGCAGAATATAATATATCGAAAACAGATTCAGCTGTAATGAAATAATTATTTGGGATAAAATGGTAGAACTACCAAAGCCAAGATAGAAGCGTAGAGAAGATTCAGCTAGGATTAATCCCCCCCAGCCTCATATTGTCCTTTTCGGCCAACCATCTAGGGCCAAACGGAAAGCAGTTCGTTCCCTAATGGGGTGGGAGGATATGGTTAGGAAAGACAACGAAAATAAGATCTTCTTGGGAGGGTGTAAAGAAAGAGGATTTGAATAAATGGGGATGGAGGAGGAGCGTGCGTAGCTGTGTTGGCCTCAGGTGGCTTGATGCAGCAGTGAGTTGTTAGAAATAGTAGTAATAAGCTAAAAATGCCCACTTATCATTTTTCGGACAAGGTTAGCAGTGATATTAAGAGACGTTACTCACCTTTTCGCTTTGGGGTAAACGTCGAGATAATCTTCATAGAATTGCCATAGTTTCTTCGAGAAAACTGGTCCTGTAACGAACCAGAGTCAGATTATTTTTTATTTTTACTTTAATTTACATATAATAATGTACATTTAGTTTTTTTTAATTTCTATTTTATGTTACTTTTTATTTGGAACATTTTTAAACTTAAGTTTCTATTAATATTTTCTTAGAATATAAATTAAAAAACAACAATTCGCTGTAAGGCTTGGATTAATAACATTTAATAACTGCACGAATAACTAAAATTATAAGGAAAAAAAGTCCCAAATGATCACCAAGGACAAACACAAGGGGATCTTCGCCCCTATCCAAAATCATACAACGATCACGGCTTTTTCTCTAAATTTCAATAAATTTAATACAAATTTTCAAATTTCAAATTTTTGGAAAAATTACACCCCTCTTCCCCAAAAAAAATAAATTGTTTCATATGTACCTGATATAAATTGGTTTATGACTCTATCTCTACCCCTGGCCTTACTCTACCATTGAGCCCCTATGCGTTGTTGTACACCCTACGTTCATGAATTCAATGCCCCCCCCCACACGCGTGTGGAGGATATTTTCTTCTTTTATTTTTTTTTGGGGGGGGATTAATAAAAGATCAAATTAATGTGGTAATTTGAGCAAAATTGTAAAGAAATTTGGAGGTTGTTTTTCTTTGGGGGGGGGGAGGCTTCTCAATGTGTTATAGACTAAGGATGGTTTGCTGCTCTAAGTCCATGTTTTGAGTCCCATCCCCGAAGTCTCTGGTGTAGGGAATATTATCGCAGCGTAATCCCTTATTATTACAAACGATTTGTTCTGTGTGGTTCTTTATGACCAAGGCCCTGAAGGTTTATCCGACTTGTAAAAACGTAACAAAAACGAATATAAACAAACATTTGAGGCTTTTTTGAAGTTTTTTTTTGTACCCCCCCCCCCCTTGAAAAAAATCCTGTATGCGTTCTTGAACATAGGTTATTACAAAGCCGTATCCAGGAGGGGAAATTAGGGGATTTGAACCCCTCCCCCCAATGTTTGTCCAACTCGTAAAAATGTAACAAAAATGAACATAAACAAATTTTGATGCGTTTTTTAAAATTTCTTTTGCAGCCCCCAACCCAAAAAAATCTTGGATACGTTCTTGGGTTATTGGACTTTTCCCTAGAAAGCCTATCATGCTTGATTGGGGATAGAATCTTCGTTTCCCAACCATATTTTTTTTTAAATAATTTTTTTTTTTTTTTTTTTGGCTAATGATAAATGTGGTGGTTTTAGGCGACGACTGCCATCGTTTTTGCATTTTTACCTTAGCTTAGTGAGAATAGACCTGCTTAAGTGTGAAAGCTTATATTTTGGTACTTGATTAGAATCCAGAAAACACGGGAGAAGTGAAGTTTCGTTAATGATAATGAAAATAAAACAAAATAGGATAAAAATATAATAGTTCAGAAACAAATTTAGGCGATATATTTCCACATTAGGCGGGGGGAGGGGTAAAACATCATATATTAAATACGCAACCTAACCTAACCTAGGTACCTTTTATTCCCCTAAACCCCCCAAAAATAAAGTTTAAATATAGTTCCTGGAGTGAGAAACCCTTTATTTATACAGCGTCTGATGTAGGTACCGGGTAATGCCTATCTGATTTTGATATATTATTCTCGTGTGTTTTCTGGATTCTGGACCTATATTTTTACTCAACATAATTTAATCACTTAGCATAGAAAATTGGGTGCATAGTGGGAAAGCCACTTAATCCTAGCGCTGTAATTTCTGGTGTAGGCGAAGGTATTCACTTGGTAACCCCTTAAATATCATGTTGAAATTGCATGGCTAATTAACAACATTAATGACAATGGATGAGTACTTTTCAAATTTTGCAATAGAGTCATCACGGCCTATATAAAGTGTGACAGTTACAGGGCCAAAATTTGCCGAAACATAATTAATGCAATTTAATATTATAGGGTTCTACCCAAAATCTAATTCATGGCATCAGTTTAATTTTAGGATAGATTTTATCAATATCGGCAACAGTAATTCAAAGCTATAACCATTAAGACCCAATCTTTTAGAAAAGTGAAAACTAAGAAGTAACTTAGGCTATAATTGGCCGTAATTTGGCAACAAAGTTTGGTTGCAATTTGTTTCAGGCCTTAAATATTAGGAAAGGACATTTTTCAAATCAAAAGCTTTGTAAGCATTTCTGAAAGCAAGAGAATGTGGGCAAATACATTTTTGAAAACTTAATAAATAATTCCTGAAACCTCACTGGCTAAGAACGACAAAGCGAAAAATTGTAACGAAAAAGAAAACAAGGTTAATTACAAGGGCGTATCCAGGGCTTTTGTTCGGGGGAGGGTTTACAAGAAAATTAAAACGCTTAATTTTTTTTATATATAGGACCAATGTTTTCCGGGGGGAGTAGTTCAAACCTGGACCCCCCCCCTGGATACGGCCTTGAATGGCATCAAGTGAAAAAAGGGAGTAGCCTACAATGTAAATAGTTTGGTCAAGATCTCTGCTCAACCGTCTTCAGGGCAGAATTAAAAATTAAAATTACAAATAGAAGTTACTTAGTCGTGCTTTCATCGTTTCTTGGAAACACCCTCTTTTATCGGTGTTTTTTTTACGTTTATTGGTTTCAAAAACCGAAAGAAAAATCAATGATATGATAAGTAAGAGCGTCAATTGAGAGGGGGCCAATTGACCCCTGATATTTAAAAAAAATGCCTTTTTTTCGGTATTTTCATGGAAAAAATGAAACAACTACTACAGAATTACCTCCTTTAATTTTGAAAAGAATTGACCCCCCCCCCTTTTTCTTGAATACTCACCCTGATGATAGGTACAATAAATATAGTGAGGCATCATGAACTTTTGTGATTTACAGGGGCAAGGCAGGCCGTGAAGCTTCACTTCCTACGGACCTGTTCACCTTGTACCTTCTTACAGTATTAAAACTAAACCTGAAAATGTCCGAAACCCGAAAACTATAAAATGGAGGAGCTATTTTAAGCTTTTTATTTTTTCTTAGATAGAGTTGTAACACAACACTGCCCTTCCGGTTTTTATAGTGCTCTTACAAAAGAAAGAAAATCCACGGGGTTGCCAACTCGCTGCCATCTGACATACATCTCAGAGCACCACTTGTTCTGTCATGTGGCACTGGCAAATTTCTAACATGCAGCAGTTTTGCAACACGCGTGCCATACTGGCACGGCAAGTTATGCGCCTCAACTGATACACAAATTTGTGAGAGTAGGTAATCCCTCGTAAAATTCAAGTCCGACTTACCTATCTTTGAGATCAGTGGCTCCCATGACTGTAAAACATCTTCAATCTGGAAAAAAGGTTCTTAAATACAAACGGAAATAACATTATCTTTTAAAGACCAGGCTATTATTGCTGTTATCAGTATGCCATATATTTGCTAATAGGTAGGGGCAGTAGAAAGGCCTTATTGACTCGTGACATGACCACGTGGTTTATGGTTTGAATCTTTTGCCAGAAGAAAGATCACGGATGCGTAAACGAAGGGGAGAGGATTTCCGAGAAATTGATTTACATAAACGAAGGGGAGAGGATTTATGAGAAATTGATTTACATAATCGGTGGGGGAATTATTGATTCACGAAAGGGGAATTAAGAAACAAACATGGCTTCTTTGTTGTTTGGCTAACCTAACCTGAGAAATTGCTTTACAGAATCGGGGGGGGAGAATGTATTGATTTACGAAAGGGGGATTAAGAAACAAATATGGCTTCTTTGATCTTTAGGCTAACCTAACCTGAGAAATTGATTTACATAATCTGCGGGGGGAATGTATTGATTCACGAAAGGGGAATTAAGAAACATTATGGTTTCTTTGATCTTTAGGCTAACCTAACCTGAGAAATTGATTTACATAATCGGCGGGGAATTATTGATTCACGAAAGGGGAATTAAGAAACATTATGGCTTCTTTAATCTTAGGTCTGAGGGATAAAAGTTCTTTAGGACAGAGAGAAAAATTAATATTCTATTTTTAAATAGGGCTTCATTGATCTTTAGTGTCAGGAATTAGAAATGACATCACTTGTTATCTTGGAATTATGTGGGAGTCTAAAGAGATAGAAATTCTATTTTTAAATACGGCTTCACTGAGCTTTAAGTCGGAGAGATAAATTGATATTCTAACGAAACCTTAATAGTTTAGCTAGGAACATTTATGAGATGAAGAGATTAACATTGGAAAGGGTTTCCTAGAAATTTGAAATGTGACAGCGCAGGGATGCCAAAAACAAAAGGAACACGCTGAGATTACGTTTAGGGATTATTTGGGTGAAACGGTTTTAGACATTTTAGGGAATTATTTCGGCGAAACAGTTAGAGACATTTTAAAAGATGATTTTAGAAAAGGTTTTAGAAGAGGTTTTGAGTGTGGTCGTTATAGTAAACAAGTTCTATTTGAACAGTGTCGTGAGTTCCTCTACCCCAACCCCAAAGGGCCCCGATCGCCCTACCCCAACCCCAAAGGGCTTAGATCCCCCCACCCCAACCCCAAAGGAAGCCCCCAGCCCCCAAAGGTCCCCCGGGCTCCCAAAGGACTCTCGGTACCCCTTCCCCCCAGTTTTTTAAATAATTTTGAATTTTTAACATGATATTTTTTTAACTTTTTTACGTATCTTAAAATGACATGAAATATGCTTACGGCTCTACCAATCGTACTCTGTGCTTGTTCATAGGCACGAAGCGGCTTTCCCATTGATACTCTATGGCAAGTTATCGACACTACCTAGTTTAATGCGTGCATTAAATCAGTATTTTTTACGCAGTGGAAGGATAAACACACAATTCATATCTGTAAAAAGTGAAGATGAATTATTCGACGAAAATATGTGCACACGATAAAATCATCATCGTGTTGAATGCTGACAAGGAGAAATACCTGAACTATGAAACAAGTGCAAGTGGTAACACTATTGGAAATGTATGCATGCATTGTCATGACAGCGAGAAGTTAGATTCCTTTGGAGTACCCAAGAATTTCCATCATGCAAACGGTGGATATGCGAGAGTAACATTACCAGAGAAAGTAGTACTCAAAGAGAATGCCAACGTAAAAATAATAGTTGATGAAGAGGGACAACTTCTAGCTAATGGTTCTGCTAGCATGTTAGCCGTTGATAGATCTTATCGATATCTTTCCGGTGTTAGCATTCGAATGAAAGCAAAGGGAAAAAGAAGGCATGCATACAGCTGCACCAACATCATAAATCATATCTTGTCAATGTGTCAAAACTGCTATCTATGTAAAAATAATGTGACAATAGACAGTGAAATCGTAGGCAGAATAAAAAGGACATTAGCAGACAATATCATCAATGAATATAAAGATGAATTGACGGAAAGTGAAGCGCAAGGGTACTAATAATGTATAATAATGTATTTAACGTTTTTTTATATTAATATTCTACATGTCATTATTTCATTAAAAATATCTTATGAATTATTTTGTTAAGTGTTCATTATTTTTTAGGGTATGCTAGAACGTCAAACGTTCAGAATATCTATTAAAAGGGTCAGAGATGTAAGAAAAAGAATTTTTAGAGATAAAGATACTACTAGCAGGCTCAATTTTACATAGAAGATAGAAAAGTTCATGATCTCTTCTGAATTTTACCAAAGAACAGAATTCAATTCTAATTTCTCCAGAGAAAACAAAAATCTTCCACTTCAGTTCTTTATTTCACAAAGACATACAGAAATTTAAAGTTCAATTCTAAATTTTTCGGTGGAAGATAGAAAAAGTAATACCATACTTATGAATGTTTTCACGGAAGATAAAAAGTTCTAGTCCAATTTAAAATTTTCTCAATGAAGTGAAGAAAAGTTCAAGTTCTCTACTGAATTTTACCAAAGAACACAATTCAATTCTAATTTCTCAAGAGAAAATAAAAATCTTCCACTTAAGTTCTTTATTTCACAAAGACATAAAGAAATTTAAAGTTCAATTCTAAATTTTTCGGTGGAAGATAGAAAAAGTAATGCCATACTTGTGAATATTTTCCGGAAGATAAAAAGTTCTAGTTCAATTTAAAATTTTTTCAACGAAGTGAAGAAAAGTTCAAGTTCTCTTCTGAATTTTACCAAAGAACACAATTCAATTCTAATTTCTCCAGAGAAAATAAAAATCTTCCACTTCAGTTCTTTATTTCACAAAGACATAAAGAAATTTGAAGTTCAATTCTAAATTTTCCAGTGGAAGATAGAAAAAGTAATACCATACTTGTGAATATTTTCACGGAAGATAAAAAGTTCTAAGGAAAAAGAGGGCATGCATACAGCTGTACCAACATCATAAATCATATCTTGTCAATGTGTCAAAACTGCTATCTATGTAAAAATAATGTGACAATAGACAGTGACATCGTAGGCAGAATAAAAAGGACATTAGCAGACAATATCATCAATGAATATAAAGATGAATTGACGGAAAGTGAAGCGCAAGGGTACTAATAATGTATAATAATGTATTTAACGTATTTTTATATTAATATTCTACATGTCATTATTTCATTAAAAATATCTTATGCATTATTTTGTTAAGTGTTCATTATTTTTAGGGTATGCTAGAACGTCAAACGTTCAGAATATCTATTAAAAGGGTCAGAGATGTAAGAGAAAGAATTTTTAGAGATAAAGATACTACTAGCAGGCTCAATTTTTCATAAAAGATAGAATAGTTCATGATCTCTTCTGAATTTTACCAAAGAACACAATTCAGTTCTAATTTCTCAAGAGAAAACAAAAATCTTCCACTTCAGTTCTTTATTTCACAAAGACATAAAGAAATTTAAAGTTCAATTTTAAATTTTTTGGTGGAAGATAGAAAAAGTAATACCATATTTACGAATATTTTCACGGAAAATAAAAAGTTCTAGTCCAATTTAAAATTTTCTCAATGAAGTGAAGAAAAGTTCAAGTTCTCTACTAAATTTTACCAAAGAACACAATTCAATTCTAATTTCTCCAGAGAAAATAAAAATCTTCCACTTAAGTTCTTTATTTCACAAAGACATAAAGAAATTTAAAGTTCAATTCTAAATTTTTCGGTGGAAGATAGAAAAAGTAATACCATACTTGTGAATATTTTCCCGGAAGATAAAAAGTTCTAGTTCAATTTAAAATTTTCTCAACAAACTCCATAAAAGTTCAAGTTCTCCTATGAATTTTACCAAAGAACACAATTCAATTCTAATTCCTCCAGAGAAAACAAAAATCTTCCACTTCAGTTCTTTATTTCAAAATGAAATAAAGAAATTTAAAGTTCTATTCTAAATATTTAGGTGGAAGAAAGAAAAAAGTAATACCATACTTGTGAATATTTTCACGGAAGATAAAAAGTTCTAGTTCAATTTAAAATTTTCTCAACGAAGTGAAGAAAATTTCAAGTTCTCTACTGAATTTTAAAAAAGAACACAATTCAATTCTAATTTCTCTAGAGAAAATAAAAATCTTCCACTTAAGTTCTTTATTTCACAAAGACATAAAGAAATTTAAAGTTCAATTCTAATTTTTCGGTGGAAGATAGAAAAAGTAATACCATACTTGTGAATATTTTCACGGAAGATACTTGTGAATATTTTCACGGAAGATAAAAAGTTGTAGTTCAATTTAAAATTTTCTCAACGATGTGAAGAAAAGTTCAAGTTCTCTACTGAATTTTACCAAAGAACATATTCAATTCTAATTTCTCCAGAGAAAATAAAAATTTTCACCTTAAGTTCTATATTTCACAAAGACATAAATAAATCTACAGTTCAATTCTAAATTTTTTGGTGTAAGATAAAAAAAGTAATACCATACGTGTGAATATTTTCACGAAAGATTAAAAGTTCTAGTTCAATTTAAAATTTTCTCAACGAAGTGAAGAAAAGTTCAAGTTTTATTCTGAATTTTCTCAATGAAAAAGAAATTAGTTATTGATCCTTTCTATTTTTTCCAAATAATATAAAAATTTTCCACTTTAGTTCAGATCTGTCTCGAAGGGATGAAAAATTTAAAATACTGTTCCAAATTTTTCACAGAAGATAAAAAAGTTCAAGTTCTCTTCTGAATTTTACCAAAGAAAACAATTCAATTCTAATTTCTCTAGAGAAAACAAAAATCTTCCACTTCAGTTCTTTATTTCACAAAGACATAAAGAAATTTAGAGTTCAATTCTAAATTTCTCGGTGGAAGATAGAAAAAGTAATACCATACTTGTGAATATTTTCACGGAAGATAAAAAGTTCTAGTTCAATTTAAAATTTTCTCAACGAAGTGAAGAAAAGTTCAAGTTCCCTACTGAATTTTACCAAAGAACACAATTCAATCCTAATTTATCCAGAGAAAATAAAAATCTTCCACTTAAGTTTTTTATTTCACAAAGACATAAAGAAATTTAAAGTTCAATTCTAAATTGTTCGGTGTGAGATAGAAATAGTAATGCCATACTTGTGAATATTTTCACGGAAGATAAAAAGATCTAGTTCAATTTAAAATTTTCTCAACGAAGTGAAGAAAAGTTCAAGTTCTCTTTTGAACTTTACCAAAGAACACAATTCAATTCTAATTTATCGAGAGAAAATAAAAATCTTCCACTTAAGTTCTTTATTTCACAAAGAAATAAAGAAATTTAAAGTTCAATTCTAAATTTTTCGGTGGAAGATAGAAAAAGTAATACCATACTTGTGAATATTTTCACGGAAGATAAAAAGTTCTAGTTCAATTTAAAATTTTCTCAACGAAGTGAAGAAAATTTCAAGTTCTCTACTGAATTTTAAAAAAGAACACAATTCAATTCTAATTTCTCTAGAGAAAATAAAAATCTTCCACTTAAGTTCTTTATTTCACAAAGACATAAAGAAATTTAAAGTTCAATTCTAATTTTTCGGTGGAAGATAGAAATAGTAATACCATACTTGTGAATATTTTCACGGAAGATACTTGTGAATATTTTCACGGAAGATAAAAAGTTCTAGTTCAATTTAAAATTTTCTCAACGAAGTGAAGAAAAGTTCAAGTTCTCTACTGAATTTTACAAAAGAACACATTCAATTCTAATTTCTCCAGAGAAAATAAAAATCTTCCACTTAAGTTCTTTATTTCACAAAGACACAAAGAAATTTAAATTTCAATTCTAAATTTTTCGGTGGAAGATAGAAAAATTAATACCATACTTGTGAATATTTTCACTGAATATAAAAATTTCTAGTTCAATTTAAAATTTTCTCAACGAAGTCAAGGAAAGTTCAAGTTCTCTTCTAAATTTTCTCAATGAAAAAGAAATTAGTCATTGATCATTTCTATTTTTTCCAAATAATATAAAAATTTTCCACTTTAGTTCAGATCTGTCTCGAAGAGAAGAAAAATTTAAAATACTGTTCCAAATTTTTCACAGATGATGAAAAAGTTCAAGTTCTCTTCGGAATTTTACCAAAGAACACAATTCAATTCTAATTTCTCCAGAGAAAACAAAAATCTTCCACTTCAGTTCTTTATTTCACAAAGACATAAAGAAATTTCGAGTTCAATTCTAAATTTCTCGGTGGAAGATAGAAAAAGTAATACCATACTTGTGAATATTTTCACGGAAGATAAAAAGTTCTACTTCAATTTAAAATTTTCTCAACGAAGTGAAGAAAAGTTTAAGTTTTCTACTGAATTTTTCCAAAGAACACAATTCAATTCTAATTTATCAAGAGACAATAAAAATCTTCCACTTAACTTCTTTATTTCACAAACACATAAATAAATTTAAAGTTTAATTCTAAATTTTTCAGTGGAAGATAGAAAAAGTAATACCATACGTGTGAATATTGTCCCTGAAGATAAAAAGTTCTAGTTCAATTTAAAATTTTCTCAACGAAGTGAAGAAGAATTTAATTTCTTTTCTAAATTCTACCAAATAACACAATTCAATTCTAATTTAACCAGAGAAAATAAAAATATTCCACTTCAGTTGCTTATTTCACAAAGACATAATGAAATTTAGAGTTCAATTCTAAATTTTTCGGTGGAAGATAGAAAAAGTAATACAATACGTGTGAATATTTTCAAGGAAGATAAAAAGTTCTAGTTCAATTTAAAATTTTCTCAACGAAGTGAAGAAAAGTTCAAGTTCTCTACTGAATTTTACCAAAGAACACAATTCAATTCTAATTTCTCCAGAGAAAACAAAAATCTTCCACTTAAGTTCTTTATTTTACAAGGACATAAAGAAATTTAGAGTTCAATTCTAAATTTTTCGGTGGAAGATAGAAAAAGTAATACCATGCTTGTGAATATTTTCCCGGAAGATAAAAAGTTCTAGTTCAATTCAAAATTTTCTCAACGAAGTGAAGAAGAATTCAAGTTCTCTTCTGAATTTTACCAAAAAATACAATTCAATTCTAATTTTACCAGAGAAAATAAAAATCTTCCACTTAAGTTCTTTATTTCACAATGACATAAAGAAATTTAAAGTTCAATTCTAAATTTTTCCGTGAAAGATAGAAAAAGTAATACCATACTTGTGAATATTTTCTCGAAGATGAAAAATTTAAAATACTGTTCCAAATTTTTCACAGAAGATAAAAAAGTTCAAGTTCTCTTCGGAATTCTACCAAATAAAATAATTCGATTCTAATTTCTCTAGAGAAAACAAAAATCTTCCACTTCAGTTATTTATTTCACAAAGACATAAAGAAATTTAGAGTTCAATTCTAAATTTCTCGGTGGAAGATAGAAAAAGTAATACCATACTTGTGAATATTTTCACGGAAGATAAAAAGTTCTAGTTCAATTTAAAATTTTCTCAATTTGAAAGAAAAAGTAATACCATACTTGTGAATATTTTCACGGAAGATAAAAAGTTCTAGTTCAATTTAAAATTTTCTCAACGAAGTGAAGAAAAGTTCAAGTTCTATTCTGAATTTTCTCAATGAAAAAGAAATTAGTTATTGATCCTTTCTATTTTTTCCAAATAATATAAAAATTTTCCACTTTAGTTCAGATCTGTCTCGAAGGGATGAAAAATTTAAAATACTGTTCCAAATTTTTCACAGAAGATAAAAAAGTTCAAGTTCTCTTCGGAATTTTACCAAAGAACACAATTCAATTCTAATTTCTCCAGAGAAAACAAAAATCTTCCACTTCAGTTCTTTATTTCACAAAGACATAAAGAAATTTGGAGTTCAATTCTAAATTTCTCGGTGGAAGATAGAAAAAGTAATACCATACTTGTGAATATTTTCACGGAAGATAAAAAGTTCTAGTTCAATTTGAAATTTTCTCAACGAAGTGAAGAAAAGTTCAAGTTCTCTACTGAATTTTACCAAAGAACACAATTCAATTCTAATTTATCCAGCGAAAATAAAAATCTTCCACTTAAGTTCTATATTTCACAAAAACATAATGAAATTTAAAGTTCAATTCCAAATTTTTCGGTGGAAGATAGAAAAAGTAATACCATACTTGTGAATATTTTCCCGGAAGATAAAAAGTTCTAGTTCAATTTAAAATTTTCTTTACGAAGTGAAGAAGAATTCAAGTTCTCTTCTGAATTTTACCAAAGAACACAATTCAATTCCAATTTCACCAGAGAAAATAAAAATCTTCCACTTCAGTTCCTTATTTCACAAAGACATAAAGAAATTTAAAGTTCAATTCAAAATTTTTCGTTGGAAGATAGAAAAAGTAATACCATACTTGTGAATATTTTCACGGAAGGTAAAAAGTTGTAGTTCAATTTAAAATTTTCTCAACGAAGTAAAGAAAAGTTCAAGTTCTCTACTGAATTTTACCAAAGAACACAATTCAATTCTAATTTCTCCAGAGAAAACAAAAATCTTCCACTTAAGTTCTTTATTTTACAAAGAAATAGAGAAATTTAGAGTTCAATTCTAAATTTTTCGGTGGAAGATAGAAAAAGTAATACCATACTTGTGAATATTTTCCCGGAAGATAAAAAGTTCTAGTTCAATTCAAAATTTTCTCAACGAAGTGAAGAAGAATTCAAGTTCTCTTCTGAATTTTACCAAAGAACACAATTAAATTCTAATTTCACGAGAGAAAATAAAAATCTTCCACTTAAGTTCTTTATTTCACAATGACATAAAGAAATTTAAAGTTCAATTCTAAATTTTTAGGTGGAAGATAGAAAAAGTAATACCATACTTGTGAATATTTTCTCGAAGAGATGAAAAATTTAAAATACTGTTCCAAATTTTTCACAGAAGATAAAATAGTTCAAGTTCTCTTCGGAATTCTACCAAAGAACATAATTCGATTCTAATTTCTCCAGAGAAAACAAAAATATTCCACTTCATTTCCATATTTCACAAAGACATAAAGAAATTTAGAGTTCAATTCTAAATTTCTCGATGGAAGATAGAAAAAGTAATACCATACTTGTGAATACTTTCCCAGAAGATAAAAGTTTAAGTTCATTTTAAAATTTTCTCAACGAAGTGATGAAAAATTCAAGTTCTCTTCTGAATTTTACCAAAGAACACAATTCAATTCTAATTTCACCAGAGAAAATCAAAATCTTCCACTTAAGTTCTTTATTTCACAAAGACATAAAGAAATTTAAAGATCAATTCTAAATTTTTCGGTGGAAGATAGAAAAAGTAATGCCATACTTGTGAATATTTTCCCGGAAGATAAAAAGTTCTAGTTCAATTTAAAATTTTCTCAACGAAGTGAAGAAAAGTTCAAGTTCTCTTCTGAATTTTACCAAAGAACACAATTCAATTCTAATTTCTCTAGGGAAATTCATCTTTATATTCATCAATATAAAGGAAATTCATCAATTCATCTTTATATTCATTGATGATATTGTCTGCTAATGTCCTTTTTATTCTGCTTACGATTTCACTGTCTATTGTCACATTATTTTTACATAGATAGCAGTTTTGACACATTGACAAGATATGATTTATGATGTTGGTGCAGCTGTATGCATGCCTTCTTTTTCCCTTTACTTTCATTCGAATGCTAACACCGGAAAGATATCGATAAGATCTATCAACGGCTAACATGCTACCAGAACCATTAGCTAGAAGTTGTCCCTCTTCATCAACTATTATTTTTACGTTGGCATTCTCTTTGAGTACTACTCTCTCTGGTAATGTTACTCTCGCATATCCACCGTTTGCATGATGGAAATTCTTGGGTACTCCAAAGGAATCTAACTTCTCGCTGTCATGACAACGCATGCATACATTTCCAATAGTGTTACCAATTGCACTCGTTTCATAGTTCAGGTATTTCTCCTTGTCAGCATTCAACACGACGATGATTTTATCATGTGCACATATTTTCGTCGAATAATTCATCTTCACTTTTTACAGATATGAATTGTGTGTTTATCCTTCCACTGCGTAGGAAATATTAATTTAATGCACGTATTAAACTACGTAGTCTCAATAAATTGCCATAGAGTATCCCCGGGAAAGCCACTTCGTGTCTATGAACAAACATAAAGTACGATTGGTAGAGCCGTAAGCATATTTCATGTCATTTTAAGATACGTAAAAAAGTTAAAAAAATACCATGTTAAAAAATTCAAAATTATTTAAAAAATGGGGGGAAGGGGTACCGAGAGTCCTTTGGGAGCCCGGGGGACCTTTGGGGGCGGGGGCTTCCTGCGGGGTGGAGGTGGGGGGAGCGAAGCCCTTTGGGGTTGGGGTAGGGCGATCGGGGCCCTTTGGGGTTGGGGTAGAGGACCTCACGACACTGTTCAAATAGAACTTGTTTACTATACCGACCACACTCAAAACCTCTTCTAAAACCTTTTCTAAAATCATCTTTTAAAATGTCTCTAACTGTTTCGCCGAAATAATTCTCTAAAATGTCTAAAACCGTTTCACCCAAATAATCCCTAAACGTAATCTCAGCGTGTTCCTTTTGTTTTTGGCATCTCTGTTATTTCACATTTCAAATTTCTAGGAAACCCTTTCCTACGTTAATCTCTTCATCTCATAAATGTTCCTAGCTACACTATTAAGGTTTCGTTAGAATATCAATTTATCTCTCCGACTTAAAGCTCAGTGAAGCCGTATTTAAAAATAGAATTTCTATCTCTTTAGACTCCCACATAATTCCAAGATAACAAGTGATGTCATTTCTAATTCCTGACACTAAAGATCAATGAAGCCCTATTTAAAAATAGAATATTAATTTTTCTCTCTGACCTAAAGAACGTTTATCCCTTAGACCTAAGATTAAAGAAGCCATAATGTTTCTTAATTCCCCTTTCGTGAATCAATAATTCCCCGCCGATTATGTAAATCAATTTCTCAGGTTAGGTTAGCCTAAAGATCAAAGAAACCATAATGTTTCTTAATTCCCCTTTCGTGAATCAATACATTCCCCCCGCAGATTATGTAAATCAATTTCTCAGGTTAGGTTAGCCTAAAGATCAAAGAAGCCATGTTTGTTTCTTAATCCCCCTTTCGTAAATCAATACATTCTCTCCCACCGATTATGTAAAGCAATTTCTCAGGTTAGGTTAGCCAAACAACAAAGAAGCCATGTTTGTTTCTTAATTCCCCTTTCGTGAATCAATAATTCCCCCACCGATTATGTAAATCAATTTCTCATAAATCCTCTCCCCTTCGTTTATGTAAATCAATTTCTCGGAAATCCTCTCCCCTTCGTTTACGCATCCGTGATCTTTCTTCTGGAAAAAGATTCAAACCATAAACCAGGTGGTCATGTCACGAGTCAATAAGCCCTTTCTACTAGGGGCGTCGTTTAGGGGTGGCATGGGGGGCAGTTGCCCCCCCCCCCCCGATAATGGGGAGAAAAAAATATTATACATCCCATACCCTTTGAATATCCAGAAATGGACCCCTATTGCCCCTCCCCCCCAATAAAAATCCTGGAGATTAGCCCCTGCTAATAGGCTATTAATATAGACAACTACTGCAGTCTGTAAACCAATGAAAATTTATGATATACTTTAAAGAAGTTTAAAAAAATGAACATAAATCAAATAATTAAACACAAAGTGGATTAAAATATCTTTAATCACATAAGTTACAAACGACGCTGAGACTATGCAATTATTAAATAATTTAAGAAGTGACTTGTAGTTTTCCAATACCGTTTATATTTTTCTTTCGTATTCAAATATGTGTTTCAAAAAGTAAAGACAGAAATGTCATTAAGGGGAGGCAGGCCCCTCTTCATTATACTTCCTTCATTATACCCTCTTCATTATTCCTACTCGATATATATATATATATATATATATATACATATATATATATATATATATCATATATATATATATATATATATATATATATATATATATATACATATATATACATATATATGTATACAAAATCCTACATATATATATATATATGTGTATATATGTTATATGTGTATATAAATCCCACATATATATATATATATATATATATATATATATATATATACATATATATACATATATATGTATACAAAATCCCACATTTTTGAAGATGGGAGCTTGAAACCTCTACAGTATGGTTCTCTGGTTCAGTGAATCTGATGATGCTGTTTTCGTTAATATTCCTTGAATTGTTGGGGGTGTTACCCCCTTTTTCGAAAATCATACAATATTTCTCAGGCTAGTAGATTTTGGTGGATAACATTAAACTTAATGAATCTTACATATTTCGAATCAGGATAAAAATTGAATTCTTTTGAAATATCTGTTGCAATCAAAATTCAATTTTTTAGAATTTCGGTTACCATTGGACTGAGTCGCTTCTTATTTTCAGTTCGTTACCACGAATTGTTTGATAAATGCAGAACAAAGTCCATTGTTAGCCACCTTTACATATTAGAAGTATTTTAGAGGTATTTTATCTGGTATTTAGTTGAAGTTAGTAACAAATAATTAATGGTCATTAATGCTATATGAGCTCTGGAACACCCTTTAAGAGTCATAGCGGTGTCGAGTTTGAAGTACATTTTTGAAATCCCTTTTATCTATTACTTTGCAATTTAAAATGATAAAAAGAGCACAAAAAGGGGTTAGAGTACGGCTGTCAATTCACGAAATTATAGGGAGGGAATAAGCTTATATTTTCAAAATGGGGAGGGGTTAATTATGTTGTTTTTTTTCAAAGAAAATATCAAAATGAATTTATTTCTAATTACTGAAAATATGCAAAGAAGATATTATTCAAAATCAAGGAGAAGTGTGAAAAAAATCTTGAGGGGCCAATTTCCAACCAACCCCCTTTCCTCCAGTTGACGCACCTAGCATGCATATGTAAAGTGCCCATAATACGTAAAAGGTTGACCACCCCTGTGTTATCACACAAACTGAGACTGGAAGTGGTCTCAATTCTTGTTGAAATCACAATTTTTCGTTGTCCTCCTCCAGTTTCTTGAATGAAGTTTCTTGAATGAAGAGGGGCCTGCCTCCCCTTAATGACATTTCTGTCTTTACTTTTTGAAACACATATTTGAATACGAAAGAAAAATATAAACGGTATTGGAAAACTACAAGTCACTTCTTAAATTATTTAATAATTGCATAGTCTCAGCGTCGTTTGTAACTTATGTGATTAAAGATATTTTAATCCACTTTGTGTTTAATTATTTGATTTATGTTCATTTTATATATATATATATATATATATATATATATATATATATATATATATATATATATATATATATATATATATATATATATATATATATATATATATATATATATATATATATATATATATATATATATATATATATATATATATATATATATATATATATATATATATATATATATATATATATATATATATATATATATATATATATATATATATATATATATATATATATATATATATATATATATATATATATATGTAATATAGATTATAGTGGAGCACTACAAAAAGAATAAAGAAACCAGATTCAAAAATGCAGGTGAGAAACGCCGTCTATCTAATTCAACTTTTAGTATTGAATTATTTCGAATGCTAGACCATTGTTTGGATGGCTCTTTAAAACGATATTTTTCAAGGCGGGAATTCCTATAACGCTTGGGTATGTACAGTAAAAATTTTGCAAATTTACAGTAGCAGTTTTTGACGTTTTCAGTGTCTCTTACTGACAGCATGTGGGATGCACCGGCGAGGTAGGTTATGTGTGGTAAGCACACTGAAGCACCTGGAGTAGCTTCCGCAATTCGGTACTACAGACAGATAAGCACATCTAATGGCTTTAGTTGTTTGCTTGACAATGGTTTGTTTAGTTTTAATCACCGTTTGCGCAATCATAATACCAAGACATCACATGTCCGATACCTTAGGGACAACATGATTTCCAAGAGTGACAGAATCAGTTTGTGGTGCATTAAAGGACAAAAATTCACACTTATCAATATTGATAGCAAGCCCAATAGATTGAAAGTCACTTAGGAATCGATTCTGGTTCTCTTGTAAGTCTGCTTTGGATCTACTGAGCAGAAGGACGTCATCAGCGTATGCCAAGTAAGATAGGTCAGTGCCATGGAAGAGAGGGCGAGATCCGGTCCAAGATATTGGAGATGGCATGTTTGAAAATAAGAGGACTAAGAACGCTGAATTGCCTCACACCTCTTCTGATTTTTACAGGATCTGAAATTGTACCTTTCCACTTGGCCAACACAGTCAAATTTTCGTACCAAAATTTCAGAGTACTCACTATGCTCGAACTTACTCCATTGTGCAGTAGAGCATTCATTGCTTGTATGTGATTGACGCTATCGAAAAGTTTTGATATATCAATAGTTCACATATACAGAGGTGACATTTTTTGTTGCGAGTCCATAAGTACGTTAGCCAGAAGGCGGTGAGCCTCTGGGCACCCAAGACCTTTCTGGAATCCAAGCTGATTGTCCCCAAAGTGTCCAGTATCAAGCTCAGAGAAGATCACATTTTCAAACACTTTGCTCAAGATGTACAAGACGGTTATGGGTCTATAAGATTTGCATTTGTTTGGATCTTTTTCTTTTTTGGTGACAGATGAGATGATCCCTTTCAGGAAAGAGTTTGGAACAAACCCCCTAGTGATGCACATCTGAAAGATAAGCTGAAGATGGAAATAGAAACATTCAGGTAAGTGCTTGAGGTGTTTTATCGAAAGACCATTGCTGCCCATCCCATTCTTTGCTTTGGAAAGTACTTTTCTGACAGCTAACTAGATCTTCTCAAGGTAAATGGGAACAATGCAATGCTGCCCTGAGAAACGTGCAAGCCAGCTGGAAACTTCCGTTTCATATTGATTGGTTATAGAAAGATTCTCATCTCCATGCATCGAAGTATAGTAAGAGTGCAAATCATGTAGTGTCAGAAAAGTACTAGATGGACGATGTCTGGTCTGATTAGGCTTATCCACGATTTTTTTTTATCTTCAGTGAACTGTTGCCCGATAATTCGGTACCTCGTCATTTCAGCTTTATATTTGCGTTTTGTGCTCCGTTTCAGCTCGAATACAGTCCCGCGTAACGGTCTACCACAAGCAATCCAAATGTTGTTAAGTGGATTCGGACCACATCGGTTCTTCTGTCTTAACTTTGGCTCGTCTTGTAGGAACCGCTTTCGCTTCAGCAACTTTCAGAGCATGGATTACTTGATAGTAATAAGAGTTAAAATCAACCATGGAAAAGACATTGGAAGAGCCAGAGCAGAGTATATGAAACGGAACTTTGCAGAGTAGACTCAGAGTAGCTGAAACGGACCAAGGCAACAGTGGCGACGTGAGGGTTAATATTGCATTTCGCACAATTTTGCTTGTAGACCCACTTTCTGGAACAAGCGTAAATAGTGCTCTGTGTTGGCTGCATCTGTTGTCTTAGGGCATCTGTTTCTTTTGAGAACTTTGTCAGAGAGACAGTTTTGTTGTAGTTAGTAGGCATGTATATGTTGATGAACTCAAATCCCTCAACATGGATGTACAACAGACTACTTCTTCTAATAGTCGGCTTAGCCAAAAGTTCATCCCTAGCGTATATTGCCAAGCCTTCGGCCGGACGCCCTGCCGTAGATTTCGCCGGCTCTAAAAAGACATCGTGCGACCAGGATTTGTTTAGA
Source organism: Artemia sp. Qi Xiang Cuo (assembly GCF_049724085.1). Classification (NCBI taxonomy): domain Eukaryota; kingdom Metazoa; phylum Arthropoda; class Branchiopoda; order Anostraca; family Artemiidae; genus Artemia; species Artemia sp. Qi Xiang Cuo. Next base: position 3,474,470 of record NC_142813.1, on the reverse strand, counting down.
AAATTTATATTCATCCCAGAAAGCATCTGCTCCTGGATATATAGCACTTCATAAATTTGAAGGAGATCATCTATGTCTTTTTCTTTGTTGCGACAACCATTGATATTCAGACTAAAAACTTTAAGAGATCTATTCATTGATTATTTTTGTTTATCAGAATCTGTCTCAATTTAGGGCATCTTAGGCTGAAGCAGACATGAGGTCCGTTGCAAGAAGTGCATTTGAGGTCTCCGTTGCACGTTGCACGGACCACACTGTTACTATAGTGCGGTCCGGAACATCTTGCGCATATGGGATTTTTTTTTTGTAGTTTTCAATGAGATGATCAAAGCTCTGGTACCTGAAACACTTTCGAGGGGCCTTCATGTACTTATCTATAATATATAGTGTATATATATATAGTATATATTTAGTATATATGTAGTATATATATATGTATAGTATATATTTACTATATACATAGTATATATATATAGTATATATATATAGCATGTAGTATATATATATTGTACAACAAATTATGATAATTTGTTATTAAGAATCTTCCGCCAATGGGGGTCAAACCCGTGGCCTCCAAAAAACTGGGTAACTTTGCCAACCAATCTTCCACCAATGGGAGTTGGACGAACGGCTTCCAAGAACCTACACAGGACACTGTAGTTATGTGGCAGCCACGAGCAAATTCTGTATAGGCACAAGCTTAATATTTCTGTTTGGCCTATATAATAATTTCAAGTAAAAATAATTAAATGGAATCTAGATTCAATGAAACTCATTATCAGGGGTGGCGAAATTGCATTAAAAGTGAGATTTCGCGTGGGTGTGTATGTAAAATATACCCCCGACATTTGTGCAGGCCGATTTCGACGACTACCGAGATTATCGGTTGTAGTCGTATACAGAAATTGGAGATACCTGCCTAGCTTCCTGGAAACCGTTGGTTCGATTCCCACCGATGCCAGCTTCGCTGTAGCAAATTTTCATCATGTGTTTACAACCGATATAATATTAGTCAAATGTTTTGACTAATCCATCTGCTAAGATATTACTTCTCTGATTTTAGATTTTTCTGCTCAGGTTCCAGTTTTTGATTCATCAAATTGCTAAGATCACTCTAATCTCAGTTAAACTTGTTGGAATTTAAATTTGTCTGCCCAATCGAGGAATGAACAAGGGAATTTGATGATATTTTCATCAAAGTTAATAGACTCCTGACCAGAGCAAAATGAATTTTGATTCTCTGAAAAAAAAAAAGATTGAGAATTATGATCAGGGCCCTCAGATTTTTTCAGAAAAAATATTTTTGTTAAATGATTTGTGATCTTAAAAGATAGGTTGGTCCAAAAAAAAGTATGTATAAACATTAGGGGACTCAGTCAAGATTGAATCCTTTCCAGGCCCGTTTTGTTTAGAGTTTCGTTTTGGCATTACCAAGCCTAACCTCGACGTGTACCTGGCAATTGGAAACGCGGCTCATGACTGACAAAAGGTAATTTACCTGCTGCTGTATGTACCATTAATGGACAAGATAATTAATAACAAATCTGCCCTCTACATTTGGTTGACCATGAAAAAGTCATTGTTTAAATTTTTGGAGCTTCAATTTTGGACAAGGTTCAATGAAAGTGAAACTGGAGAAAGTTACACATGGATGAGTTTTTAATTTGTTCGCCAAAAGAACCTGTATTATAGGAATTTGAATCAAAGGAAATAATAAAAGGTTACCGCCTTCTTTTAATGAATGGCAAAATTAGTGGACCGTAATGGAAGAAATTATCAGAATGCCTTCATCGAATTTCCGTAGGTTGAAATAGCTGTCATTAGAAAATTTATCTAATTAACACCAAATACTTTTTCAGTGTTCCCCCAAGGCAGGAAATAATTGTTATGTATATGTTTTACATATATATATATATATATATATATATATATATATATATATATATATATATATATATATATATATATATATATATATATATATATATATATATATATATATATGTAGATGTGTGATGTGTGATGAGTAAGAAACATATAGAAAACTATCACTACATTGAACTAGGAAGTACTGGGAGCGAGTGATGCTTAACCCTCCAAAATTTTAAAATGTCCAGATTCTAACTAAAACCTCACTTTTGACCCTTTTTTGGAATTAATTGGGCCGTTCCTTGCATTCTTGGAGCACACTCCTTGGCAGAACTATGCTACAAACACTTGAAAATGTATTTACTGTAGTTTCTACTTGCAACAAAATGAAGTTGAAAACAGCTTGAGATCTAAACAAAAATCATGTTTAAACATAACAGCCCAGACCCATGGCCCACACTGGTAGTTAAACCATGAATGTGATCGTTAAAACTAAACAACCAGACATATCCAAGAATCAATTTTCGTTTTTTGAGTAATTAAAAGAGACTTAAAGACTGGGACTTAAAACCATAAAAGACTTTAAAAAGACTATTTTACGTATGAAAGTACAATCTACATGAATATTTTAATTTGCTTCTTATTTTTATAAAGTAATATAAAAAAGTGTCGCATAACTTTGATCTGTAGAACTATGTGTTCTACAGACGGGTGTGCCTCATTTTATTTGAAAAAAAAAAAAAAACAGAAAGCGAGAAAGAATCCTTCAAGTTTTTTTTTTGTCCACTGGTTCGGAAGACTAGCATGAGCATTACCATCGGTTTTCAACTCCCCCACCCCCTAGGGAAAGGGAAGGCAGAAGCCTCACTATTCTACATAGACCCCTGTAATTCTACCCCTCTCCCTCTTCTTCGTCCTTGGATCTTTTTAAAACGAATTCATTGTATTTCGGGAGTAATATTTTGTCTTTGTCCTATTTTTTCCTCTACCACCGATTTAAGTTATGGGAGGAATTGGTAAGAATAAAACCCTTTATGGTATTACGGACCCCCGGCAGGATTAATGTAATATAAGGTTACATTTTTTAAATCTACCGTTAAATCCCGCCTGGGACAAAAAAGGTTTGTGCTTGTCCTTGAGCTTGAGTGAACAGTATGCGAACTGAAGTATAATTTTAAATTTTTTGTATGAGAGGGAGTTATGGGAAGGGGTCCCGCAATGTTTTCGTTTCATCGAGCCGTCTTTCTGTTTTTTAGCGGAAAGCTTGGTTTAAGCAAGTAGCCGGCAACTTCAAATCGTTTTCCAAAAATGGGCCTAAGTCCACTTTTCTCTGAAAATAATTTAAGCATGCGGTTCGAAAAGAACTCGAAGGGATTTATCGCTTGTTCTATTCAAAATGGATTATCTTTAATTCTGATTGAGTTACAAATTGTTCCAAAAGCGCGTAAGTCTCTTATCTTCTAAGTAACGAACAATTTAGCAGTTTGGACATTTCCAACGAATTCCGATCAAAAATTAGTTAGGGATCAGTCTTTAAAAATTCAAGTTTCTTAAATTCTGGATTCTGAGAAAGATTTTTTCATTGTGCGTTTTTATTTTGCTCTTCTGTAAAATTTGGCAAGTGGAGTTACGACCCTCTTTGCAAAACGCCACTGAAATTGAAGGGAGACTAAAATCCACATTTGTTTAAAATGTAATAAAGTCCTATAGCCCAAAAAGAATTTCCCAAAATAATCAAGTTAGGGATCAGTCTTTAAAATAGTTGGATCAGTCTAAGGGGTCAATCAAATAGGGATCAATCAAATCAGGTCAATCAAATAGGGATCAAATCAAATAGGGATCAGTTTTTAATAGTTAGGGATCAGTCTTTAAAAAATCAAGTTTCTTAAATTCTGAATTCTGAGAAAGATTTTTTCATTGTGCGTTTTTATTTTGCTCTTCTGTAAAATTTGGAAAGTAGAGTTACGACCCTTTTTGCAAAACGCCACTGAAATTGAAATGAGATTAAAATCCACATTTGTTTAAAATGTAATAGATCCTATAGCCCAAAAAGAATTTCCTAAAATAATGAATAGAAATATTTTGAGATTTAAAGAAAATCACATTCCAAATGGGTCTAAAAGGGGTTATAGTTATAAATTTGATTGATAAATTTGATAAATTTTATGGACCGGAAGCTATTATTTTGTTTTGTATAAATATGTCAGTTTTAATCTTAATTTTTTAGTATTTTAGCTGATGACGATCGAGGAACATTTGATCGAAAAATCCAGACTTTTGTATCCGTTTTCACTGTCTACTAAATGGACTTATCCCCATTTGAACGTTTATTTGTTCTTCATAGAAAGGCAGTTTGGACTTAGAAAAAAGGTATTACGTCGTATATATGGGGAAATGTGACCAATCAAGTATGTAACTATAAATTCAACAATATTTGTTTTGCAATTGCAGAAAAAGAGGAAGATTTTGCCACCTTCATTAGAAATTCAACTTACATTTAGGCAATATTAAAGAAGAAAATTTATAATTCAAGACTTTGGAGTGAATTAACCATGAACTATTTGTGGACCAGAATTTATTTTTTTGCTCTTTATAAATATGTCAGTTTTAATTTTAATTTTTTAGTATTTCAGCTGATGACGATCGCTGTTCATGTGATCGAAATATTCAGACTTTTGTATGTGTTTTTACTGTCTAATAAACAGACTTATCCCCATTTGAAAGTCTATTTGTTCTCATAGAAAGGCAGTGTAGTCTTAGAAAAAATACCGTATTTGAAGTATTACGTCGGAAATCTGGCGTTTGCAAATGGGGTCTAAGTCCATATTTCTCTGTAAATGAGTTAAGCATATGGTTCGAAAGAGCTCAAAGGGACTGAATTATATTTTTACCGAGTGACCAGAAACATTGGCACTCGAAAACCCCTGCCATACGTGACGGCCCTGCATGTCAGTACAATACTTCGCTATTTTTCCGTCTATCAACATCTTCCAGATCCTCGGCAATTTATCTATGGTGTCCAGCTTAATACCAATGGTCTTCAACTTAATACCCTAGGCATGGGCGTAGGCAGCATTAGGCAGCATATTGTCTAGGTGGGGGGGCAGTCGATCTTGTGATGGAGTTTTATCAACTGCTTTTTCCAAACCATCTGTTTTTTCAGCCATATCTAATGTAAATTTGAAGGTCTAGGGGGGGCAGTTGCCCCCTCCCTACGCCCATGACCCTAGGCCATTCCTGGGATATTGCTGATAAGCCGTTTTGACAGCGTGCATGCACAGAGAGTGTTTTGATTTAGTTCAACATCCCCCTAAGCATTTCCTGAAATTTTCACCTTCTTACCCTTAGAATCAGTAGTAGTAGTTGTGGCAATAGTAAGAATGTATCACTGGTCCACTTTGTCTCTTCAATCATACAAGTTGAAACTCCTTAGATTTATTATCTCGTAGTTAAGAGCAATTTTTGCTGGATATTCCAAGCCCTAGCACGCGGAAAGAGTGGGAATAAATACTGTAGGGATATGGATTCTGGTTCAAACAGATGCATTACATCGAACTTTTTGCAAAAAAGTCAAGATGAGTGGGGCACAAGGGGGAGGATTTTTGAACGGACTGGTCATGGACGGACTTTTCGCCTCCAGTTTTTCTTTTACAACGAATCAGGTTGCTTTTTGCAGATCCATTTTCCAATTTTTTCTGATGTAAACCACAACAAAGAAGCTTTTAGCCCTTCGAAATTTTCAGATTGTGAGTCTGAGGTAATTTTCATTCAATAAAAGATGATGTATCGTATTTCCATCAGCTCTTCAAGGAATTTCCATCCGTGTTTAAATCAAAATTGAATTTCTTTTTACTCCAAAATTGATTCTTTGGACGTGGGACAACTTTCCATTATCACTACTAAAAGAGAGAAAAGAAACATCCCCCAGTTGATTTTAGCAATTAAACAACCATTAAAGCTTAAAGCTCAGGTGGCACATGGGATACCTTTCATCTACCTCAATTAAAATATAGAAAATGAAAAATGAAATCAGAAACTCAACTGAATCAAAACAGAAATAACTTGTAAAAATAGATGACAGCGCTTTTAGACCTACCCATTGGAATATGATCTCTTTTGGACCTCAAAATGTTTCTTTTAATTGTTTTAGGGAATTCTTTCCCTAAAATAATTAATAGAAATAGGACCTTGGAACACTTTAAACAAATTTGTATTTTAATCTCGGTGGTGTTTTGCAGAAAGGGGCGTAAGTCCAACTTTCCCGATTTTAAAGGAGAACAAAATGAAAATAAAAAACGCACAATGAAAAAATCTTTCTCATAGACCAGAATTTAAGAAACTTGAAACTTTAAAGACGGAATTCTTAATTTACTTTTTTATCAAAATTCGCTGGAAATGTCCAAATTGCTAAATCGTCCGTTACTTAAAAGAGAGGGGTCTTACGCCCTTTTTTTACCTCCTCTTGGAACAATTTGTAACTGCGTCAGTATTAAAGATAAACCCATTTGACCGATCGATAGCTGTTACCAACGCCGTTAGAATTCTTTGTTCAGTTCAATAAAGACCACGAAAATACTGACATATCATCTACAGAAATTTCGAACTTGGTCGGTAAACGCAGCAGTTTTACCGACGCCTGCCGTGATATTATAGATGGTGCCACAACTTTCCATTTGGATAAATAAACAGCATTAAAATAGTGACATGATATGTACCGAATTCTAAATCTCAGTTGGTAAATGCAGCGGTTTTTTCGACTCGTGCAGTGATTTTACGTATTGTATTCGAAACGGACATTATGCTAATTATCGATAAAAAAAAGTCGGTAAAAATGACCGGCCAGCCGGTAAAATCTCTTGCTCCCCCAAACATTTTGGCTAGTAATGACACTGCTGACATGTTAATAAATTGAGAGGGAGTAGTCAATCTGGAGTTGTACTAGTTAAACCACAATTAGTGATAAGGAAAGAGTTAAAAGAGAGATGGGGAGCACATTTTGAGAATGCTCCCCAATTTGATAGAGTTACAAGAAAAGATAAAGAGGAAGATGAAAAAGTTTATGGCACCTTGGATGTGAAGGAAGAGTAAGAATAAGCGAGTGGAAGTGGAAGGATACTTTCAGTGGAAGAATAAGTGACAGCCCTAAAAGCATTAAAAAATAATAAGCCCCAGGTGCTGATAGTGTGGCAAATGAGTTTCTTAAATAGGGTGGCTATTAGGTTAGAAATGAGTCACTTAGAAATAAGATTATGAATATGATTTTTGAAAAAGAGGAAGTGCGCAGTGATTTTAGAAAAACTAATTAAACCACTGTATAAGAAAGCTGATAAGATTGAGTATGGTAATTATAAAAGCAATAGCCTGGTTTCTGTATGTAGCAAATTGCTTAGTATGATGATACTTTTTTGACTTATAGATACTGTAAAGAAGTTTTAAGAGAAAAACAGTACGGTTTTAGGAAGGGTAGGGGATATGTCGACCAGATTTTCACTCTTAGGTTAATAATTGAGAAGTGCCTGAGTCATCAAACACTTTTAGTGCTCAGTTTTATAGATTATGAGTAAGTGTTCGATTCAACTGACAAGAGAGCTTTATCGAAGGCCTTATCCTTGTATGGTATACCAGACAAATACATTAAAGTGATTAGTCGTATAGAGGAGAATAACACTGCTGCGGCTAATGTAGCAAATGAGATTAGTATCTGGTTTCGTATTAAATCCGGAGTTAAGCAGGGTTGCGTTCTATCTCCATTTTTATGAGTCATTTTGATGGACTTTGTCTTAAGGAGCATAGGAAAGGTAATGGGTGAACACGGAATCAAATGCGGAAGAAAACTTTCCTGGACTTAGATTATGCTGAATATTTAGGCATCCGAAATGGAACTGGGAACAAAATGAATGAACTTTTAGAAGTTTTGCGAACTCAGAGTTGTAGAATAGGTTCGAAAATTAATGTTAAGAAGACTAAGTCACTAAGGCTAGGAATAAATGAAGTTGAAAAGGTGACGTTGGGTGGGTAATGGAAAAATTGATCAAGTGGGCAGCTTTAGTTAAATTGGTAGTATTATTCGTAAAGATGGTGGGGTGCTGTGAAGATGTTAAAAGTAGAATAGCCAAGACTGAGGGTGATTTTTTGCAATTGGAAAAAGTGTGGAAGAAAGGAAGATGAGTTTGCGAACCAAGATTTGAATACTGGAAGCTAAAATGACGACAGTGGTCAAATATGGTTCTGAAGCATGGGGGCTCCGAAAAACAGAGGAAGATTTGCTTTATGTTTTCCAGAGAAATTGCCCACGGATTGTTTTGTGTAGTCGACTGACTGACCGTATCGCGACCCCCCTTTAGCGTAGTCTAAAGTAGTGTAATGTACAGGGCCAAGAAACGGATATCAGCACCACCGGTAGGGACTTGCCGTATTCTTTTTTTTTTTTTTTTAGTGGTAGCAGTAAGTTAAAACTTTCAGGGCATGCTAAGGGGGATGTCGAACGAGGCAAAATTGAAAATGTACATGCTACTACTACTACGATTGGTACTGGTTCTACTACGGCTGCTAGAGCTACTACTACAACTGCTACTGCTACTCCTACAACTACTACTGTGACGACTCTACTAGTACTACTGAAGCTAGGGGTATCAAGGTGATACCTTCAGTGAATATTGAAGAGGATAGTGAACTAGGCCAAATTAAAATGTGCTATGTGGATGCAGGCTATTAAATGGGGGTAACAGCTATATGTCAGGAACATCTTAGAGTACGGACTTGGCACTAGCCTATATAAATACTACTTATGTACTTCTACTACTACTACTACTAATATTGCTGCTAAAGCTTTAGAGTATTAGGCTGAAAATTTCAGGGACTGTGGATTGGTGTGTTTTAGTAATAAAATGCCCTATGTGTATGCTACTACTACTAGTAGGGCTACTACTACTGTTGTTAGTACTAATATTACTAAGGCTAATTGTATTAATCTGAAACTTCCAGAGACTTTTGAGGGGAATTCTGGGATAAATCAAAACAAATTATTTATATCCAGGTTATGAACATAACGCATCAGCAATATCTACTTGTTTTGTGTTTGACTCGAGTATTTATTGTAATTTCTATTCGTTTTGGGTTTCATTTATGAAGCCCAAAACATTTTGGGTTTCATTTCTGGGTTTCATGATGGTAGTTTCTGGTAGTTCTGCACTTGGAAAATTATTTGACTTTATTTCTGCTCATTTTACCTTTAATATAGCTCTTTACTTTTCTTTGAAAAACTTATTTTAAGGGAAAAGTTTTTTTAAATCAATAACAAGAAAAGGGCTTGAAATAGGATACAGCATTCTAAAAATGTTTAGGAGGACGTACATTCTTTTTGTGTAAAACGTTTAATTTCTTGTGCCCAACGACATTGAAAATGTCGATGTCGACATTGAAAATGTCGCTGTTGTCTAAAATATATATCCAAAACGACATTGAAAAAACTTCGTTTAAAATTATGCTTTACGTTTATTATTTAACCCTTAAATAAATCATTCCCGTCACAGACTGCGACTAATTTGTACCCAACTAATTATAAACCAACTGCTGACAAAAACTCATTATCATAATGTTTGTTAACTTTTATTCAGTCATGTGTAATGTGACGTTACGGCATAAAAAACTAGAGATGGACAGGGGCATATAGTGTGGGGGGGGGCTTTTAACAATGCTTCGCAGACGCTCGATCAAGGCCACAGACAGGAATTTTTTTTAGGAGGGGGTATTTTTTGGAGGAGGGTGAAAAAAAAACTTGAAAAAAAAAAAGTCGTATATCTTCGTTTGTCTAGACCAGTGGTCCTCAAACTCATTTACACACTGTACCCCTTTTTACCTACAAAACATATTAGGTACCTCTTCCCATCTACCGGTACTAAGTAAAATATAGCTAAATATAAATAAAATCGCCAGTCCTAGAGTTAAAGGGTTGTTTTTTTTTTCTTGGCCTGCCGCGTACCCCCCAAAATTTTTTGCGTATCCCCAAGGGGTACACGTATCACAGTTTGAAAACCACTGGTTCTCAAACTGTTCATAGTTTGAGAACCACTGTTTTTTAATTCTATTGGTAACGCTATGTTATCAATGACACCAAGAGTTATCAATGTTTAATGTTTAACAATTAAAGTGTTTTAACGTGTGTTACTTTCCGAATTAGTTTCTCACGCTCTTTGGGGTTGTCGTAGCTCCAGAAGTGACTAATATGCATTTACTAATACGACCCTTCTTATGCCTTCAGCAAAGCATCTAAAATAACCAGACCACATTTTAAAAATCTTGGAATATTCTAAGATCGTTATGGATTATCAAACTGCACCCTAAATAGGTATTTGTTTAGCTCAGATCTCCGTTACAAAGCTCAGGGTGTATATAAGTTCAATGTATCAATATACACGATACCAATGTCCACGATAACTTTTCAATATACACCTCAAATCCACATTACAAGAATTAGCTCAGGATGTACATAACTTCAACATATCGATAACCGTTATATGGATGTCCGCCATAACTTATCAATATCTAGCACTGATCTTTATTACAGGAAGTAGCTGAGGTTGCATCGGTATATCGGTAAGCGCTATATCTACTACTACTACTACTACTAAGACTCACTACAGCCCCTATATGGTTCGCCAAAAAGGACAGTGTTTGACAATCCCTCATCCTTCATCAGTATAACGTGCCTAACTCATCTCAACCTTTTTTTTTTATAGCCCTAGAAAAAGGGATAGAACCACATTTTACTTACAGCTTACTGCTATAAATATGGCCGGTCAGACAGGTACCCTAAAGAATCCGTACACAATTCCCCTGGCAAGTTTCAACTTCACTCTTTACTTACGTAAGAAAACCTTTGTTTTTTATAAGTTAATAACAAATAAAAAAAACATACACTTTTAGAGCTGTAATCAAGGATTGGAGAGCGCGTTCAATAAAAACCATCTAAAGGTGATAATGTCCTTTTCGTAATATTTTGACTTACAGAAGTAACAAAAAATTTTAGATTCCAATTTTTATACCCTGAAATATATGTTATCTGTTTTAGCATTGGCGAACATTTTAATTAATATAATGAATTATATATAGAGGAAAAAACTGCATGCCTGAGCAGTAAGAAGAAGCAAAAATAGAAGAAGAAGAGTGGAAATAGAAGGAAATAGAAGAAGAAAGAGTGAGGAGCAGTAGGACTGAAGAGTAGTAAGAAGAGGAAGAGCATGAATGAGGGGAATAAAGTATTAATTCAAAGTGTTTTTGAATTTGATCAACTTGGCGGAAGACTTGAGAGCATAGCAGTGGCTAATTAGAGTAAAGCCAAGACAGATAGTGTTTGTGAGAGGCTGGCAAAGCTGGCATAACTTTTTCAGAAACAATGCAGTAGCATTGAAGAACTGTAAGAGAAAGTAGCCGAAAGAGCGTCTGAAATCTAAGATTTTGTTTCGCAATAGCTTTTCAAATAAGGTCAAATGAACCTTCTTTCTTGTATGTTCTCTTAATATAATTTTCTATGTTATTGTATACTTTATTTTATATACTTTAAGATAATATGAAATTTATTTTGGTCAAATGATATTTTTGATTAGGCCTTTAGTAACTAAACTTCCAAGACTTCCCAACGACATTTAATGACAAAGTCCATTTAATTTTAATGATGTTCAGCGGCCTTCAATAGAGATAACGCTTGGGTAGCTGGTACTCTTCAATTTTTCTGTGAGGTAAAATTCCAGAAGAAAAGAATTATCAATCTATGTAGCATATATAATAGTATCGGAATTTCTGATGTCGAAAAAAGTGACGAAATTGGACACCGTCGGAAAACCAAATACGCTTGTTTTTACTACTACTAACAACTCACCGCAGCACCAAGCCACCTGAGGCTAACACAGGTACGCTTGCTCTGCCTCCATCCCAATCTGTTCAAAGCCTCCCTCTTTAAACCCTCCCAGAAAGTTTCCATTTCCCTTAAATCTTTCCTTATGACATCGTCCCACCCCAACTGCGGATACCCTTCTTATCGTTTAGCCCTAGGTGGTTAGCCGAAAAGGGCAATATTTGGCAATCTGTCATCCTTCATCTGCGAAACGTGCCCTAGCCATCTCAACCTTTATATCATTATAGCCTTAGAAAGTGGGATTGAACCACACTTTTCGTACAGCCTACTGTTTGAAATACGGTTAGTCAGCCGTTCACCCAGAACAATCCGTAGTTAAACATCTAGAAAAACATCTATTTCTCTGGAAAATATCTTGCAAATCTTCATCCACTTTTCGGAGCGCCCATGCTTCAGAACCATATTTGACCTCTGTCGTCACTGCAGCTTCCAATATCCTAATCTAGGTTTGCAGACTTATCTTCCTGTTCTTCCTAACTGTTTTTTTTTAACTGTGAAAAAACACCCAGAGCCTTGGCTATTCTACTTTTAACATCTTCACTGCTCCCACCGTCTTTACTAATAATACTACCAAGGTAAGTGAAGCTGCATACCTGATCAATCTTTTCGTTACTCAATGTCACCTTTTAATCTTCACTTATTCCTAGCCTTAGCGTCCTAGTCTTCTTAACATTAATTTTCAAACCTATTCTAGCACCATGAAAGTCCATTCATTTTGTCGACACTTTCATCTAGGAAGATTAAATCCTCAGCATAATCTAAGTCCAGGAAAGTTTTTCTTCCCTATTTGATTCCATGGTCTCCCATTGCATTTCCTGTGCTTCTTAAGACAAAATCCATCAAAATGATCCATATAAAGGGGGATAGAACACAACCCTGCTTAACTCCTGATTCTCGTACATAGCACTAATTACTTCAAAGTATTTGTCTGGTACACCATACAAGTATAAAACCTTTACTAAAGCTCTTCTATTAACAGAATCGTTCGCTTGCTCATAATCTATAAAACTGAGGACTAAAAGTGTTTGATAACTCAGGCCCTTATCAATTATTAACCTAAGAGTTGAAATTTGGTTGACTTTATTTGTATGATCCCGTCACCTTTTTCCTATTTAAGATTAATGGTCATATTTTGGTCACAATCACAATAATGGTTATGGTCATAATCATTATGGTCATATGGTCACATATGACCAAGAAGGGATATTCTGTAATGTAAACCCCAGAACAGGGTATTTTCTAAATCTAGGGAAGAAGCAAGAAGCTAAGGTTAATCGGTATGGCGAATTGACGTAGTAATTTTTAAGGTCAATCTCCTTCAAATTGCTATTTTCCACTTTTATCCGGAATCGTATATTCTGACGAGTACTTCTTTGGTGTTAAAACTTAAGACAAGCAGAATCGTAGCAGACTCGCAGGGGAGTAGCTCCAGTATTTTTATTGGAGGAGGGGGGCAAGAGGGGTCCATATCCGGAAAGTCAAGGGGCAAGTGCTATATAATAGTTTTTTCTCCGAATTATTCAATCAATCACTTCAACATAATATCCTCCGTAAGGCTCTATGGCCAGGAATAAACAGGGGAAAAACAGAAATGGCACAAATACTAAAAAAAGAGAAGAAAAGTATTTTCAATATAATGCATTTCAACCTTTCAAAGACAACACACACAAAAAAAAACAAAGAAGAAAAAAAAATAAAAATTTAAAAGACCCAAACAAAAAGCAATTTTAAGAGACCCCCCCCCCAAAAAGAAAGAAGATGTAGGACAATTCAATAAATTGAACCAATTTCCAAATATATATTTGAAACCAAGCCACAAAAAATATTAGACAAATCAGTACCCCTCGCAACAAACGTTTCTAACCCAGGCTAGGGTCACCCCCTCCCCCCTAAATAATAACAATAAAATTTAAAAAATATATTTAAACATGAAAAATCAAAACATAAAAAAATTTCTTAAAATTCTTTTAAAACTAGGCTATTCCAAACGATAAGACAAGCAGTTAATGGATTAAAGTCAGACCTCGCCGATGGAGTAAATAAAACATTAGTATTCCTTGAATTGCGAAGATCATTAGAAGACCTATCAGTGACGAAAGAAGGAGTAGTCTGAAGGGTGTTGGAAGATGACCATGAATTTGATGAAAAGTGAAAGACGAGCACGAAAGAATGTAGAGAGACTGCAAATCAAGTAATGGGCTAGTTGGGTTAGCTGTAGGACAATTTGTTTCCTTTATAACCCTTCTTGCCTTATCATATTACTTAGAAAGTGGTTTCAAAAAAGAAGGGAAAGTTGACATCCATATTGTAGGGCAATAAGAGACGTAGGACTGAACTAAGCAATGGAACAGAATTTTTAAACTGATCCAGGAAAAATGTGTTTTAGCTTCCTCAAAATTCCAAGACTCCTTGAGATCTGCAAATTAATTAGTACAATATGATGCTTGAATGAAAGGTTTTCATCGAGAAGAATACCGAGAAATTGGACATATCGTTCTTTAGGTCTACTGAGAGAGAGAACCCCTTGAAAGCTGGATATTAGTTAACTCAGGGCACGCTAGACAAATACGGGAAAAAATTAAAAAAATTGACTTAGCAACTTATTAGGCAAGGCATTTGGCATGAAAGAAAACCACGACTCTCTCAAATAAGTCAACTAATTTGGGAAGCATCTCAGACTCGGTTCCCACTACAGTACCAATCGTACTGTCATCAGCGAAAGCAACGAGAGTGTCCACATCCTGTGAAAACGATGGATTTTTTTTTAGCATTGAAAGATTCAGGATGACATAGGCGACAGCAAACTGTAGGTTTTTTATTCTTAACCGTAACTGTAAGGTCATTAACATAAATCAAAAACAGAAACGGTCCAAGAACAGGGCCCTGAGGAACACCAAATTCAACTTCAGACGAAAAGTGGAAAAGGGAATCTACGGAGATAGTTCTACCTGACAGATAGGAATCAAACCAAGCATGAGCCTGTCCTCTTACACCATTGTGTGATAGCTTATACAGCAGAATCTCATGAGTTAAAGAGTCAAAAGCCTTACGGACATCTAGGAATATAGCAGCAGGAATCAAACCAGAGTCAAGCGCGGTGTGGAGAAAATTTGAAAGAGTTACACACGCATGTTCTGTAGAATATTTAGCTCCGAAGCCAAACTGAAGATCAAGAAAAAATCTTTTAGCCTCTAGAAAAGCAAGCAAACGGGAAAGCATGGTCTTTTCTAAAATTTTGCTAAAAACAAGACAGCAAAGATATTGGAGGATAATTGGCTGGATCATTTCTTGGTCCACCTTTATATAAAACAATTACTCTAGCTCGCTTAAGCGAACTGAGGAAAATCCTATTTTCAAAAAAAGATTTACATGCTTTGTCAATGGAAAAATAATTGAAGGAAGAATGAACTTAACTGCCATAGTTGGAATACAGTCAGGGCAACACGACGAAGAACCTTTCAAGCTATTTACAATCCTGGCTACTTCAACATCAGAAGGAGGATATGCGATTTGAGACAAGATAGACCAAGATAAGATTTGTAATCTGGTTGTGACTGTGAAGACCTGACTGAAGAAACAGTGGTTTTCCCAATATTGGCAAAATATGATGTAAATGCTTCTTGAACAGATGGAACACCCTCAACAACCCCATCACCAACTACAAGACTTGGAGGGATAGAAGGAGCCGGAGAGGAACGTTTGAGGACGGAATTGATCACTTGCCGAGTTTTTTGAATATCTTTCCCACAGTCCGAGAATTTTTTTGGAATAATAAAGGAATTTAGCCTTCCGGCATAAAGAATTGAAAACATTCCTGTAGAGTTTGAATTATTGAGGCTCAACTGTCCCCCCTGCTCCCCTTCAAAACAACGCCCCTGCAGACTCGTAATTAGAAGTCATCTAATAGAAATCCTCTCAGTAGACCGTGAATAAAGGGAATTGAGGCCATTCCTCCCCAAAGCTACGAAAGTAACTATAACTTCCCGAAGCTACTATCTTTACTTATTTGAAAAACATTAAGACACCCAAAGAACAGTTGATAATTTTTGCTTTGTCGAAAAAGGCTTTGTCGTATTTAAATGAACTCTCTTACTCTCTCTCTCTCTCTCTCTCTCTCTCTCTCTCTCTCTCTCTCTCTCGCTTTTTCTCTCTCTCTCGCTTTCTCTCTCTCTCTCTCCCTCTCTCTCTCTCTTTCTATCTGCTTCTGCCTCTTATTTTTCTTTCTTTTCCTTTATGTATTTAAATGTACATTTTTTTTATGATCTCCCTTTCTACAGGCCACAGAGCATTTAAGGGGATTTGTGATTGTATTTATTGAATATTTTAATATTATCGAATATTTATATTTTTGAATATTTAAAAAATATTTTATTGAATATTTCTTAATTGTTTTTAGATTGAACTATATCTCATCTATATTGTCTTATTGACTCACTAAGTAAAGAAAAACAAGTTGTTTTTTCTAACTGAGAGTAAGATGCAACATTGAAACTGAAAAAGAACAGAAATGGTTACGTAATGAGGGGGTTGTCCCCTCTTCAACACCTCACTCTTTAAGTTAAAGTTTGAATTTTCTCCCAATTCTTCATCATACCATTTGCTTTTAATCAGCAATAAAAAGTATTTATGAATTAAATTATGAAAAGTATTTGTACGTAATTTTACGTGCGTAGTACAAGTAGGTATATATATAGGTAGAGTTAGTTATCTTGTACGTAGAACATATGTACGTGGTTTTCCTAAATAATCAAATATTTTAAAGTGATTTCATGCGTCATTTTAATAATAATAAAGGCAGCGAAGTCGCCAAACCAAATAGTATCTGTTGCTTTAGATCGGATCAATTTGACTAAATTACAAAACAATGAAATCAAAAAAACCTGGGCATTCGTTTTCTCTTTATGGGGCTAGTTTACTATTTTTATTGTTTAGTTTTTATTAAAATGGTTTGGTTTTTGCTTTGCTCCTTACACATTGCATAAATGCTTTGATACGCAGTGATATATTTACTTAGACATAGGCCACTCTGTGTTAAACCATGTATAAGGTGGCAACTGTGGTATTGTATGCTGATATCAAAACTATATGAGACTTCTAAGCAAAGAAACATAAAACCACGCAAAGCTGTTTCGCAGATATTAAACAATTATATAGGTAAATCTTCGCTGTTATTTGGTCTAAGAAATTACTTAGTTTTAGCTGCAAGTTTTAGTATCAAATTTGAATGATATTTTGATGCGAACAAATTGGTTGTGCAGACAAAACGGTTATGGAGAAAATGGTACGGTACTTGTATGATAAACGTCCTACCGTTCAATTTGTTCATTCATTGACCCATTATAGAACCGCTTTTTTTTCGTTAGTTTCTTTCAGCTTAGCGTGAGACAAGACAAAGGGAACTGGCATAATAGATGGAAAATGTATAATTTGTGCTATATATTTGCATATTAGTGTAGAGGTGGGGGGGGGGGGGTAAAGTATTTGGGCAGTGTGAAGTTAGAAAACAATTCTTACTACATAATATGCAGAATAATTGTACCTAAACATATTAGGCATGCGGACCCGCTATAATTTATTCCCCCCCCCCAAACGTACAAACAGATAGCCCAAATTTGTTTCTAAAGTATTATATTTTGATCTTAGTTTGGTATATTTCACTAGAATTGAGCGTCAGAGAAACATATTAGAGTAACATTAGGTAGGGCTTATACCATAAATAAGTAAGTATGACGGCACTAGACCCTTAAGGTCCAAACCGGCGTTGCTGATCTCCGTTTCGTGGCCCTTCAGCCAGGAAGTACAATGGAGGGGGGCAGCCATCCTGTGCTCTCGCACACCCTTCCTGCTTACCTTCCTCAAATTTCTCCAGGTACCCATTTAGAGCTGGGTCGACTCTGGCTAAGCTTACACAGTCACACCACTGACCCGCGTCCCAAACCCAATAACTCGCCACGTCAGGGATCGAACCCGTGCCCCTTGGACAAAGAATTCTCAACCCAGCGAACCCCTATTTAGCCAGGACGGCTTAAACAAACATATATTAGTATATACAAGTATATAAAATATATCATACAAGTACTAATTGTACATTTGTGTTAGCCAGTACACACTTGAGAAGTTTGCTTAGTCGAATCAGCGAAAAACCGGTTTACCGTTTTGAATTCGGAGACAATTCGCTTAGGTTCACTGAAATAAACTAGGTTGAAACTATTTAATATAATGCTTTACATAATTTCGTTTCTGAGGTATTGTATTTTCATCATATTTTGGTGTATTTCCTTCAGATTAACCTAACTCCACTTCTCGAGTGTGTACTGGCTAATACGGAAGTACCGAGAAAATTTTTGCGGTCGGCTAGAGGTTATTATGTATCTTGAAAAAAAAACCTTGATCCAAATTTTTTCAATGATGAAAAAAAAAGAGATCCAAATTTCTCCTTTCTTTATTTTGCAATCTGATTTCTCTGTTATATCAAAATGTTGATTTTTCATGTTTTGAATTATCCATTGATGCAGATAAATCGTAGAATATGCAATAGGTTACATGGGTGCTCGTATTTGGGGGCGGGGACAGAGGGGGATCTAGCCCCCCCCCTCTCTGGCTGAATGATGCTACCTTATATTCTTACATATTTTTTGAGATTTCGATTATACAGCATTGGAAGTGCCAATTAGCCCACGTAAGTCCCCCCCCTAAAATTCAGCTTATGGGCGCCCATGATAGGTTACACCCAAAAACAGTCTGTAAATAAGCAATTAAAAAGCAAGTAAAGGAATCATAAGAAGATTAAATTACAAGAGCACCTTACGACAGAGCTGTGGTTAGAGACGTGCCTGATGATCGCAGATTCAGAAGTTCAATCACACCTGTTGTAAGGAATATATATTCGTATCAATCTTTTTTTTTGAATTTTCACTGAAAATACCATTATTTATGTTTCCAAAAAGAGAAGGAAAAAAAAGTAAAGTTTATTCATTAGATTCATTAAAATACATTTTGCCCCCTCCCTATTGAATTGGTGCTAAAACGAGATTTTGTCTGCCCGAATCCCAACCCAGACCCGTCACCTATTCCCTGTTGACCATTAATGGTCAAATTTTGGTCAGATTCACAGTGATTATAAGGGTCATATCGTCATTATGGTCATATTTGGGATTATATATGAGATGTATCATCATATATGGGATTTGAGATTATATTTATTGGATGTTTTTATTTTTTGGTTGAAATATATCTCATTTATTTTGTCTTATTTATTCATTAAATAAAAAAAATAACTAAAAGTAAGGAGCAACATTGAAACTTAAAACGAACAAAATTATTACGTATATGAAGGGGATCCCCCCCCCGCTAAACACCTCACCCTTCACGCTAAAGTTTTTAAGTAGTTTTAAAAAGTTTCTTATCGTTCGAATTAAGCAACCCTTGTGTTTCAGTAGTCATTCTTATAGAAGTAGCACAAATTTCAAAGTTTAGCGTAAAGAGTGAGGTGTTGAGGAGAGTTAAATTCCCTTCATATACGTAATAGTTTCTGTTCGTTTTAATTTTTAGTGTTGCTTCTTACTTTCAGTTGAAAAAACTTTGTTTTTTTTATTTAATCTCTGTCTTTTTTAAAAGATGCCAGGAAATCCGGCTCCACCTCCACGGAAAAATCCCCCTTCCCGTGGGAGAATATATATATATATATATATATATATATATATATATATATATATATATATATATATATATATATATATATATATATATATATATATATATATATATATATATATATATATATATATAGGCGTGGTCACATAAAATTTAGAGAAGGCTCATTTAATTGGAAATTTTAAGTTATAGTACCCTTTTAATAGTCAAAAGTGATAAAAGGTTAACTGCCCCCCCTGAGGCCCTCTTTTACCCAAACCTATCTGAAAGAAATTTTGAGGTAAACATTTTGTTGAAAATAGTCCAAAGAACATACAAAAAAACTCCAGGGTTGACACACCCCACCAGAGCCCTGGGGTAAGGGTTGTAAGTTATGCCCTAGAGGCATACATGGTTTTTATGGAATGGATGGTCGTATGAACTTTGGATAGGGTTCATTTGATCGGAAATTGGAAATTATAGTGTTTTTTTAAGAGTCAAAAGTCGATTGAGGACATCCATCCCTCCGTACCCTCCCCCATGCCCATAATTTTCCAAAACAAACATCCTATCAAAATTTTCAAACATCCATTTTCTTTAGCATTGTTAAAATATCCAGTAATTATGCCTTTTGGGACGTCAACCCCCTCACAGGCCCCGCACAGTCACTGTTTACATATAGTGAATGCTATTAAGAAATATATGCATGTTTGGCCTTTACTTTCCAAAAAGACAAAGGGTCTTCAGGTGAGTCTTTCAGAGAAATAGCATTGAAACTTTTAAAGGAACCAATTTGATTCAAATTTGAAAGTTCTAGTGCAAATTTTAAGAGTAAAAAGCGACTAGAGGTAAAGCAGCCCTCCTCCCAAACCCATTCATTTTCCAAACACATCAAGTCAAATAATCTTATAAGAGTAAAAATACCACAAATCACCATCAATAAATAAATGAAACTCAAAACGAACAGAAAGTACAATAAATGACCGAGTCAAACTCAAAACGAGCGAAAAGTAACTGAATAGGGCTGACAGAACCCATGTCTTCTCAA
Source organism: Artemia sp. Qi Xiang Cuo (assembly GCF_049724085.1). Taxonomy (NCBI): domain Eukaryota; kingdom Metazoa; phylum Arthropoda; class Branchiopoda; order Anostraca; family Artemiidae; genus Artemia; species Artemia sp. Qi Xiang Cuo. The sequence goes on along the minus strand of NC_142813.1, from coordinate 3,454,008 downwards.
GACCAGAACATAAATCGCACTTTACTGAAAGCAAAACACATTTTAAATCTTTTCACTTTTTTTTACATTAATAAATGAAAAATTATTAAAACTTTAAGGAGTAAATGTTTGTATATGCATATTAAACAGACAATCCACATTCATTTTTTTTTCAGTAATATGCCAATTATGTTCTGGTCTTGAGAAGGCAAGGGGGTTATCATCCTTACTCATGTTAATTTTTGCTCGTTTTGAATTTGACTCGCCTATTTATAATAATGTTTATTCATTTTGAGTTTTATTCATTTATTGATGCTGACTTGTGGTAGTTTTACGCTTGGAAGATTATTTGACTTTATTTCTGCTTATTTTTGGGTTAACAGAGCTCTTTACTTTTCTTTAAAAAACTTGTTTTGTTGAAAAATCTTTTTTACTTACCTTGGTAGTATTATCAGTAAAGACGGTGAGAGCAGTGAAGATGTTAGAAGTAGAATTTTAGAAGTAGGCTGTGGGAAAAATGTGGTTCTATTCCGCTTTCTAGGGCTATAATGAGAGGAAGTTTGAGGTGACTAGGGCACGTTCTGCGAATGAATTATGACAGATTGCCTAAGATTGTACTTTTTGGCCAACCGTCAAGGGCTAAACGGAAAGCAGGGCATCCGTGGCTGGGGTGGGAGGATGTCATAAAGAAAGATTTAAGGGACATGGCAACTTCCTGGGAGGATATAAAGAGGGGGACCTTGAATAGATTGGAATGGAGGATGAGTGTGCGTAGCTTTGTTGGCCTCAGGCGGCTTGGCGCTGTGGTGAGTTGTTAGTAGTAGTAGTAGTATTGGTATCAAAATTACGTTTTTTAGAGTTTCTATTACTATTGAGCCACGTCGCTCCTTACTTATAGTTCGTTCCGAACTGTTTGATGCCTGAAAATCACGGTGTCTTTTATTTTTCTTTCGGTTGTTACAAAGTCATAAAGTTATTGGGGAAGCAGCATTTTTTTTTTTAATCGTTTTTTTTTGTCACCCACGATCGTAAAAATAAACAAGCAAGCCTGATGGGGATGGTGTTGCTACACCATCCCCATCAATTTTGATGGTGTTACTATAAGTTTATCAAGATGGTGTACTATCGAGTATTTTAATAGTACATAAAACTATAAGTACTTTTAACCTGTTGATTCACCTTCAAAGCAAATCTAGCACTTCTTAAATTGTTTGGGGCAAATGTTTTTATTTTTTTTTTTCTGATTTAAAACCCACGTTTTAAATCCCTATTTAAATTTTTTGCCTGCTCCTGCCAAAACTGCAATTTTTTTTTAATATATGGCCGTTTACGTTTCCACTTAACCAATTTCAAGAATATAATTATTTTTGGCTCTTCTCGGTATTTTAAAGGGGAATGTATCGATAGTAAAGTAGCATATTTTCATAGCCGTTATTAATTAATTTTTTAATTTTTTTTTAAATAACTAATTTTTAATTTTGTAGTTATAATTAGGGGCACTTTTATGATATACCCCCTGATACCTAATATACCCCCTGATACCTGATACCTAAGTATGATAAAAATATAATACTGTGGAAAAAAATCTGGGCTATATGTTTGTACATTAGGGGGGGGGGGGGTAAAGTACAGCGAGTCTGCATGCAAATGTGTTAGCTTCAAGTATTCTGATATAATGAAGTAAGAATTGTTTTCTGACTTTACACTGTCAAAATACTTCCCCCTAATGTGCAAATACATAGCCCAAATTATATATTTCACATCTATTCTGTCATTTCTCTTTGTCTTTTCTCACGCTAAGTTGAAAGAAACTAGCGAAAGAAACCGGTTTACAGCAAGTCAATGCATGAACAACTTGAGCTGCAAGGGGTATATCATACAAGTACCTTATTAAGTTCTAAAACTATGCACTAAAAATAATACTACGGATGGTCCATTGATCCACATACATATACTAAAAAGGTATAAGATATAGGGATTTCCCTTTACAAAAGAACGAATTTCTAACAGGTATGCCGAACTCTCATGTATTTTTGTTTCAATACCTATAAGCAATAATAATCTATGTAAGTGGGGAGGGGGAGTGGGTAGGGGAGTGGAGTGGGAAGGGGGAGTATCTCCCAATACTTTTTGTGGAAGGGTATCCTACCCGTTTGCGAGTGTGAATGTTTATAAAGCTAGTAATTACTTAAGGCATCTAAAGAAAGTCCTCTCAGTAGACCCAGACTTAGGGGGAATTGAGTCTATTCTTCCCCAAAAATCCCTAAATATTCAATCTTAAAGCAGCAATGCAACGATTACTATTTTTACTTTTTGGAAAGAATTAAGACTTAATTAAAAAGAAAATAATTTGACAATTAATAATTTTGCTACTACTAACAGTTCACAGCATCCCCAAGCCACTTGAGACAAGGCCGTACGCAGAGGGGGGGGGGAGGGGGCTTAGGGGGTTTGAACCCCTCCCGAAATGTTTTTTTTACTTGTAAAAACGCAACAAACACGGGTATAGACAAATTTTGTATGCGATCTCTGAAGTTTTTTTGTGTAACCCCCCTCCCCGAATAAAAATCTTTGAGTAGAAACCCCCTCCGAAAAAAATCTTGGGTGCGGCCCTGACTTGAGACCAAAAAAACCGTGCACGCTCCTCCTCCATCCCAATTTATCGAAAGCCTTACCCCCTTTCAAGCAGCTTTAGTTCCATTTAAATCATTTATTACGACCTCCTCCCTCGCCAATCGGGGATGACCTACTTTACTTCTTCAATCACAAATTGTATTTGCAATTGCAGTTGCAAAACTAAATTTAATTAGACACAAAAGGGATTAGAGAGAGATATAAATACCACTGATTAATTAAATTACATAACAGAATATTTAATCCCTGCAAAATGATGATTGTTGAAATGAAATGATCCAAATGATTGTTGGACAATAGATAGATAGATGTTATTTCATACAAATATAAACAAACACAAATAATTAAATAGAGCCAACAAGGAACTAAGCTCGAAAGCAAGGCTAACAATTATTACAATTAGTTTAAGTACATCAAAAATAAAGATAAAGAAGATAAACCAAAAAACATCATAACATATAAAAGGAGAAGGACAAAGGAGGCTACCCTAGCACGGCAAAATCTAAAAATAATACTAAGAAACAAGTTATCAAGTAGAATCACTCCGTCATCAAAGGTTAGTAATATATTCTACTAATTTAGTCTTTAAAAGTGATCGGCTATTAAGATTTTTAAATTTAGTATTTAATTTGAGCCTATTTGCTATAGAAGAGATTTAGTACCTTATTGAAAATTTATCTCTTTCACAGTTAACCCAAGGGATTCTACACGCTCCAAAACGAGCCGACGAAGAAGCGAGTGAGCGAATAGGGGTGACGAGAACTTGTGATTCATAAAATAACTTGCCGGAGATTCAATATCGTAATGCTAGAGCGATAATTGCAAATCCCTAATTGGATACAATTTTCCAAATTTCTTGGTAACAAATTTCTTGGTTTTTTGAACTGTAACTTTGGCAGCCCTACCTGTCTTTTGGTTATGACTTTTTCCGATAATTTTTTCAGTTCTTCTATTTCCCAAATAATTCACCTATTTTTTCTGTTTTATCCAAGTTGATGTCATCCCACCCACTAAAAATCTCCTCCCCCCCCCAGCAAGATTCTGCTTTCTGGTCTGTTCCCAAAAAATATTAAATTTGTTGTTTTAGTACTAAATGAGATTCTAGTCCAGAGTACGTCTCTGTTATTTCGGTTTCGAAACACAAGAATGCACTTCGACTTTTAGTAAATAATGCTGATGTTGATTTTAAATCTAGATTCAAGGTCATGAGACTCTTGGAGCCTTTTTGGTGATAGCCTCCAAAGTTCAAAGCTATCAGGCATTTTCTGTCTCTTTCATGTTATAACTCACCGCCCCAAACCGAAATTTCGAAAAAATACATGTAAAATTTCAACTCCCATTTAAAGAGCTACCTATTTTATTTATATATTTTTACCTTAGATGGCGTTAATAGCAAGTAGTTTAAGCCGCTTCTCTATTCGGAAGGTCTAGCAAATCGGCAGGGCCAAACGGCCAATCTGTGCCAGTAAACTTCAAGAGACTTAAGGGCCAGACACACGTAAATTTTTTTAGACGGATTTCAGCAGCTCAGTGGGCAAATGATGGCGGTACAAAAACAGTGCCCTTTACGCAAGATTTTGAAAACTAAACATCATGGACACCGATAGTCAACTGTAGTTTATCCATAGTTACACGACTTATCTCAACTTAGTAATTTTAATTTTTCCTGCTGAAGGAAAGGAAACGATATCTTTTGCTTTAGTTTGATATCTTTCGCCTTTTTGTTTTTGGTGATCACGATGAAATTCGATTGCGTTTTAGTAAATCAGCACCGAAAACTAGAAAAATCGCCACCGTTTTCTTTGAAATTTTGTTGCAATTTGACGAATTGCTTCCAAAAAAAAGTTACGTGTGCCCAGCCCTTTTTTTTTACCAATTCCGTAATGCCAGCAATCAGACTGGAGACCAAAATTGTTGTAGAATGAGCAAATTACCAGACTAGCCGAATTTGCCAGATGAAAACGCTCTTTATCTTTTAAATTATTTTCTTATCAATGAAGAAAATGTGATTCATAACCGTTCACAGCTTCCGTTTTCAACAGATGTTGATATTCACATTGTTGCTTATTAGTGCACATACGCTTTTTCCCTTTTGTTTGTCTAGATTTTCCCTTTTGTTTCATACGTTTTATATATAACAAATTACTTTTAACGACAATGAATAAAATGACATAAAAATGTAAGAAGAAGAAATGGAAGCTTTGAAAGCTATTTTCATATCAGAATTTTTTGAAAATCCGTTTAAAATGTTAAAACTTTTGTTGGATATTGTAGAGCAACAGCATTAACTTGTTTATTGCTCTCCGAATATTCTTAACAATGCCAGTAAACGTTGCTTCTGGAGAGACATCGTTTTTCAGGCTAAAATAAATAATAAATTGTTTGAGATTGACAATCAGTCAGGATAGATTAAAAAGCTTATCAATTATGTCGACTGAAAGTGATAAAGAAAGGAAATTGGACTTTCAAAGTATTTTAGAGAACAAAAGCTAAAACAAAATTTAAATTCATGTATTTAAGCTCGGTGATGTAAATTTACGCTCAATAAATGTTTTCGTATATTTAAAATTTTTATTTTTTAACTTATATAGAATTTTAACTATCTGATGATCCATGACATTACTATATAGCATTACATTATTGATGATTATAATATTAAATTACATAATATAAAATTACTTAAATATTTAATATATAAGGAGGGCCAAATCCAATCGGGGCCCTTACCTATTCGCTCTGGGCCTGAAGATGGGCCTCCGGGTCTGTCTAGAAGGGCTATACAGGCTATGACAGTGAGGACCACAGCGATATTTGATTTCAGGGTTAAAAACAAGTTATCCCCGATAGACTAAGCCTAGGTTATGATAGTTTCTACTTTTCTTTTGAAATTATTATATATATATATATATATATATATATATATTCAAAATTCTTCTGAGCTTTTATATTTCTCCTCTTAACTTTTTAACTTTGATGGTCTAGTGCTGACCAGGTCCTCCTATTTTCTATTGTTTTTTTTTATTTTTTTTTTATTAGTATTTTTCACTGTGTTCCTGCGTATTTTCTCTGTTTTTTCTAAGTTATTTTTCTTAGTCTGTGATTAGGTGCACTGTTTATTTTACTCGTGATGTTTTATAATTGTATTATGAAGCCCCCCCCCCCAACAAATTAACCTTTATGGGATAAATAACCGTTTGATGTTTTTGAAAGCAAATTTTCTTTTAGTGTGAATAAAATGACTGCTTGGTCGATCGACTGCCATGAACCAAATAAGTAACTGCAAAAGATGTCAAACAGTCAGAGGTGTCATCCCAAGAGGCGTAGTTATTTTATTTTTCAACTATGCGGAACAAAAGGGCTATCTCAAATTGTATCGGATTTCTTTAAGGAGCGGACAGCAAAAAGTGGGGTGGGGGGAGGCAATTCCAGGGACAAAACACTCAGCAAGCCCTTTGAATATGGCAAAGCTATTTGTTTTAGTTTTTTTTTGTTTTCATTAGATAGGCTATTTTGACAGGATTAAAGTTAATTATATTGTATTTCTTCGCCATCATCAATAAATACGAAATACTTCAATATTTTTTTTTGTATTTCCCAACAGATATTAATAAAACAGTAGTTTTTTGTGTCACGAAAGACAAATTTTTAAAGATGCCAAAGTTGTTGATCTCAGTTTGTTAAGACATTCTACAAGTTCTTTTAAGATGGCTTTTAAGGTGTCAAATAGCTGCCGATCTCAGTTTATAAAGACATTCTGATAGTCCTTTGAAGATGGATCAAACTTCATGGCTAAGTTATTGTTTTAATGTTGCTATTATATAGTAAATTTTAAATCTCGCGACACATAGCGATGAAAAAGTAAATTCTTTTTCAAAGATGTTAAATAGCTGTTGACCTCAGTTTATAAGGAAATTCTGCTAACCCTTTTGAGATGTCTAAGCTATTTATGCGTTTTCATATGCCATTTCGTGGCTAATTTATTTGTGTTTTGCTTTTCTTGTGTTTTTCTTATAAAGTCTGTTTTGACTGGATTTAACTGTTGATTTTTTTTCTTCCCCATCATCAATAACTGTAAAATATTTACAATTACTTCATATTTCTTATATGAAATCACACTGAAAAAAATTACATTTCAAGGCAAAAAAATAGTAAATTTTTATTAAAGATTAGCTGCTTTTTAAAGTTTTATACATAAAATTTGTCCCTGGTCATATAAATGACTAAAAACAATGTAACCAATAAGGACGTAGCAAAAGTGGACATAAAAGAATTAATTCTTTGGATGGCACCATGACTGAATATGTCCATAAACTGAGAAACTGAGACAAGAAAAGTGAAACGAGGGTTAATTAATGTCATGACTTTACCTTGGAAATGAGAAGTTTGGACATTGATGATAGGGGTTTAAGTGATTGAAAAACCAGAAAATGTTCTTCATCTGTAATAGAAGCCAACTTCCTAAGTGGCCGTCCATAAATTTCTTCAGCACTGAAGAGTGCGTCCACGTAGTCTTTTTCATTTTCAAGAAATTCCATGCACAGTGCTTGCCGGTAGTTCGGATCGTCTAAAACAAAATTTAAACAACTTTATTGGAAGTGAATGGACAACTACTCTGTAGGTCATCTCCAAAGAATTATTTGCACTTTCTGCATTAATTCGACCAAGATAATTCAAAAAAATTTGAGTACCTATTTTTAAAGCCCACGCCTCAGACGAAGCATGTTCTAACAATAGGTCCATTTTCTCCTATTTTAATTAGCTCTCAAAGTGTTGCGAAGGTTCTATTTCTGAGTTTTATTATCACTGAAAAGTGTATTTATATAATCCTTGTTATTTACTAGGGATCCAACAATAGTTATTTTATTTGTTCCTATTCTCTCTCTTTGTCTGTCTGTCTGTCTGTCTGTCTGTCTGTCTGTCTGTCTGACTGTCTGTCTTTTTCTCTCTCTCTCTCTCTCTCTCTCTCCCTTTCTCTCTCTCTTTCTCTCTGTATCTCTCTCTCTCTCTCTCTCTCTCTCTCTCTGTCTCTCTCTCTCTCTCTCTCTCTCTATTACGAAATCGTCAAGAAAAAATAAAACATACTGGTAAAAAATACAGGCCAATAGTGGAGAGGGGGATATAAACCTGGTTAGGAATTGCGATTATATTCACAAGCTAAAATAAAGAAAAAAAAAATTTTTTTGCTCTACAAATTAGCATAACCAAAAGTATACCTCTGCTTGGTAAAAAGGATTGAAATATATTTGATAAGAAAAAATAGTAGCGAATTAACTATGCAAAAAAACAAACAAAAAACAACAACAACCACTATATGTACAAAACAAAAAACAAAAAACAACAACAACCACCAAATGTACAAAAAACAACAACAACAACCACCAAATGTACCAAAAAAAAAAAACAACAACAACCACCAAATTTAAAAAAACAAAAAAAACAACAAAAACCACCAAATTTAAAAAAAAAACAAAACAACAAAAACAACAAAAAAATGTGAAAAAAAAACAAAAAAAAAACAACAAAAACCCCCAAATGTACAAAAAAAAACAAAAACAAAAAACAACAACAACCACCAAATACAAAAAAAAAAAAAACAACAACAACCACCAAATGTACAAAAAAAACACAAACAAAAAAGAACAACAACCACCAAATGTACAAAAAAAAACAAACAAACAAAAAACAACAACAACCACCAAATGTACAAAAAAACAAAACAAGAACAACCTCCAAATGTACAAAAAACAAAACAAAAAAAAACAACAACCACAAAATGTAAAAAACAAAAACAAAAAACAACAACAACCACCAAATGTAAAAAAAAACAAAACAACAAGAACAACCTCCAAATGTAAAAAAAAACAAAACAAAAAACAACAACAACCACCAAATATAAAAAACAAAAAACAACAACAACCACCAAATGTACAAAAAAAACAACAACAACAACCAAATGTAACAAAAAAACAAAAAGCAACAACAACAACCAAATGTAAAAAAACAACAAAAAAAAAAACAAAAACCACCAAATGTAAAAAACAAAAAACAACAACAACCACCAAATGTACAAAAAAACAACAACCACCAAATGTACCAAAAAAACAAAAACAACAACAACCACCAAATGTAAAAAAAAAAAAACAAAAAACAACAACAACCACCTAATGTACAAAAAAAAACAACAACAACCACCAAATGTACCAAAAAAACAAAAAGCAACAACAACCACCAAATGTACAAAAAAAAAAAAAAACAACAACAACCACCAAATGTAAAAAAACAAAAAAAACAACAACAACCACCAAATATGACAAAAAAAACAAAACAACAACAACAACCACCAAATATGAAAAAAAAAAAAATACAAAAAAAAACAACAACCGCCAAATGTACAAAAAAAACAAAAACAAAAAACAACAACAACCACCAAATATAAACAAAAACAAAAAACAACAACAACCACCAAATGTACAAAAACACAAAAAAAAAAGAACAACCACCACCAAATGTACAAAAAAAAACAAACAAACAAAAAACAACAACAACAACCAAATTTACAAAAAAAAAAAACAACAACAACATCCAAATGTACAAAAAACAAAGCAAAAAACAACAACAACCACAAAATGTAAAAAACAAAAACAAACAACAACAACAACCACAAAATGTACAAAAAAAAACAAGAACAACCTCCAAATGTACAAAAAAACAAAACAAAAAACAACAACAACCACCAAATGTAAAAAACAAAAACAAAAAACAACAACAACCACCAAATGTACAGAAAAAAAAAAAAAAAAAAAACAAAAAATGTACAAAAAAAAACAACAAAAAACCAAATGTACAAAAAACAACAACAACCACCAAATGTACAAAAAAACAACAACAAAAAACAACAACAACCACCAAATGTACAAAAAAACACAACAAAATACAACAACAACCACCAAATGTACAAAAAACAACAACAAAAGAAACAAATTCATCACTGTGGATAAACTCAGACTTACATTCCGAATTGTTTCAGAATGAATAAACTATAAAATGATTAAACTTAAATTTCCCTCTACATGGGTCCACCAAAAATAAATAAAACAAAGATAATTTAAACGGAAGAAACGGAAAACAAAGAAAATTAAAAACAGTAGAAAAAAACAATATCGTGATGAAAATTTAAAACGAATATTGTTTTTACCATATTTTCTACAAGAATTTAATTTCAAGTTTCTCCACGGACTGACACAAGAAAAAAGATTGGACAGACAGACTTAACCTTGTTTTACACGGTTTTCACACAACATCAATCACACAATCAGAATTATTTCTTAGTGGGGTTTGGCAAGTACATTCTATTTTGTCCTTTAATTGCACCGAAAAATGCGCGAAGATTCCTCGTAAGACTGCTTAAAGCGTGCAAGCTGTAAAGGTTTGCTGATCCTGCATTTTTTTTTTATAAATTAATACTGAAAAAATCTACGGCCTATTTTTTAAGAATTTTGTTCTTTACATCCTGTCAAATCTAATCCGAAGACTCGTTAGGGGAAGAAATAGCCTCCCTTGGGATGGCCCAAAGAAAGTGGGGGGATTAAGGCTTGTTCTCTGTCCAGGTTTTTCATATACTATTTTTCTATAATGCTACGTACAGCAGTAATATTTTCCTGCTGTAAGACAACAGTTTTTTTCTATTAATCAGCGCCTGGCACTTGCCTTGGTGATTTACCAAATTGGAATTCCTAAATTTGCCGTGCTTTTTTATTATTGAAAAATACGGTAGTAAATGTATTTCATTATTTAAATATATTTATTCGCTACTCATTGCCATATAATAAAATATGGAAGTATGATTCGTTATATTCATGGGCGCCCATAAGGGGGGGCAGGGGGGTGCCCCCCCTGGATGAATGATGCTGCCTTAGTTTTATATTTTTGTTCTGAGATTTCTATTATATACCATTAAAAGTGCCAATTAGACCAGGTTTGCCCCCCCCCCTAGAATTCAGCTTATGGGCGCCCATAGTTATATTGACTTAACAAGTCTTCCCTCCTCTTCACTCCATCACTTTTCTTTGGGTCCTGTAAGCTTTCCTGTAAGCTTCCTGTAGGCTTTCTATATTCCTTGGCCTGTAAAGTACCTGGGCTAACCTTTCCCTTACTCGAAATACTTGCCTAATATGTTTTCATCCGATAATTCTTGGCCAAGATATATATATTGAGAGCTACAGTGACGACAGTGGTTAAGGATGGCTCTGAAGCGTGGGCGATCCAAAAAATCGAAAAGAATTTGCTAAATGTTTTCCAGAGGAATTGGCTGCGGATTTTTTTGGGTACCCGACGGACTGAATATATCTCAAACAGAAGGCTGTACGAAAAGAATGGTTCAATGCCACTTTCTAGGGATATACTGAGAGATGGCTACGACACGTTTTGTGGATGAAGGATGACATATTGACAAGGATTGTCCTTGTCCATCAACCGTGTAGGGTTGAACAAAAAGCAGGTCGTCCCTGAATGGGATGGGAGGATATTGTAAGAAAACATTTAGGAGAAATGGGAACTTCTTGGAGAGTGTCAAGAGGGACGTATTTTAATAAATTGGAATGGAGGAGGAGCATGCGTAGCTATGTTGGCCTAAGTTGGCTTGGTGCTGCAGTTATTTTTTAGTAGTAGTAGCTGATCCAACGGCGTGGTTGGACAATGCATGTGCAATTTTATATAAGCCCTTATATACCCAAAACAATCAGTAGGCAATTTCGCTGAAAAACCCCTAACAACACCTCTTCCATTTCTTGGAGCACCCTCACTTCACAATAATACTTGATTACTGTTGTCAAGCAAAGTTGATCATTCTCCAAAAAAAATCTAAGAAACGTAATAATTGTGGCTAGGTGAATGGATAGATTTGAAACTTATAAACCCAATAATATGATAATCTTGTTTTTCTGGTCCTAGTTACAGTTGTATTGGATGTATGGTATGATGTGTTCCCCTAAAAATTAAAAGCCTTAGCACCAAAGACAGTGTAGAGTAGTAAAATTATTTGATGTTAGACCCACAAGCAATACAGGGGTAAAATGTAAAGCTAATACTAGGTTCAAACGCACAGGGAAACAAATCTGTATGAATTAAAAAATATTCAAACGATAGGTGCACAATAGCACAGATGAAAAAGCACAGATAACATGTTTTTTTTCTGGAAAAGCACAGAAAACATGGTTTTTTTTTTGGAAAAAGCACAGATCCCATGTTTTTTTCCGAAAAAGCATGGATAACTTGTATTTTCTTGACAGGTATCTTCCTTTCACTTGTTCACTTTATATGGAGTATGAATCGTACCGTAGGAATACTGGTGGTTCTGAACAAGAACCACCAAATTTCGTACTTTTGCGTGCTTAACAATTCACATGCTTTCTATTTTCAAAAATACTTGCTGATTTGTGCTTGACGACACACGAAAAACCTATTGGTACTATATGGAAACTATAAAAAATTCCTAGCCACAAAAGCGATCTGTATCCGATCGGTTTTTTCATGGTACTGATCAGTTTTTGAGCAATTCCCTATGCGTTTGAACGGGCCATAAAAAAAGTATGGACTAAAAAAGCTTAAGAGTTTTGCTAGAAACGTAGATGGCGTTTATTTTATCTTGGTTAATAAACTAAGCTTGCTGTCGTCAATTGTAGAATTTTGCTGAAAGAAGGCAAACTCTCATTTAGTTTGAGCTTTTTGAAAAGTTGAAAAAAGAATTTACATGAAATATAATTGTAAATGTAATTTTTGACTTTTATTTTCATATACTTAGTACTCTAATCTATACTGAGGAATGCTACTCGTGATACATAAAATACAATTTTGCCGGGGTAATTTCAAGGAGGTTTGTTCTTAGGTCCTGGTGTCCGGGGCTTAAGATAAATATTTTCCCACCTACTTTCTCGTTTTTTTTTTCAATTTAATTTCTGTTGGTCGTGGAGTGAGACAAGGCAGAGTTTATCCCCTTGGGTAAATATTGATCATTAGTTTGAATTACGTTTTGGTAGAATTTCATTTTGACTTTCTATTGCTCTTGTTTATCTGGAGCTGCCTTGTTGTGAGCTTGAGATGCTTAGACACAGATGCGTACACCCCCTGGAGCTGCCTTGTTGCTGCTTAGATACTTAGACACAGATGCGTACACCTTCTGGAGCTGCCTTGTTGTGAGCTTGAGATACATAGACACAGATGCATACAATTCCCGCAGCTGCCTTATCTGGAGCTGCCTTGTTGTGAGCTTGAGATACTTAGACACAGACGCGTACACCTCCTAGAGCTGCCTTATCTGCAGCCACCTTGTTGTGAGCCTGAGATACTTAGACACAGATGCGTACACCACCTGGAACTGCCTTGTTGCTGCTTAGATACATAGACACAGATGCGTACACCTTCTGGAGCTGCCTTACCTGGAGCTGTTTTGTTCTGAGCTTGAGATACTTAGACACAGATGCGCACACCTCCTGCAGCTGCCTTGTTGTGAGCTTGAGATACTTAGACACAGATGCGTACACCTCCTGGAGCTGCCTTATCTGCAGCCGCCTTGTTGTGAGCCTGAGATACTTAGACACAGATGCGTACAGCTCCTGGAGCTGCCTTGTTGCTGCTTAGTTACTTAGACAGAGATGCGTACACCTCCTGGAGCTGCCTTATCTGGAGCTGCTTTGTTGTGAGCTTGAGATACTTAGACAAAGATGCGTACACCTCCTGGAGCTGCCTTATCTGGAGCTGCCTTGTTGTGAGCTTGAGATATTTACACGCAGATGCGTCTCCTCCATGTCAATCTATGCAAATCTTCTCTCTTCATAGCCCCCCCCCCCGTAGAAGTTCCACTTTCCTTTAAATCCTTCTTAAGACTTCTTCTCGCCCCAACTGGGAACGACCTGCTTTTTGCTTGGCCCTAGATGAATAGCCAAAAAGGCTATCCATCTGTCATTTTTGCAATCCAATGTCATCTTTGGCAATCTGTCATTTTTATTCGCAAAATATGTCCTAGCTATCTCACCCTTTCTCTTATTATAGCCCTAAAATGCCGGATGGAGCCAAGTTTTTTATACAACTTACTATTTGAAATATGGTCAGTCAAACGGGTATACAAAACAATCCGCAAATAATTCCTCTGAAAAACATACCTAATCACTATAGCTTCCAATATTCAGATTTGGGCTCGTATACTTAACTTTCTATTCTTCCAAACCTTTTTTCAACTACAAAAAACACCCTAGGCTATTTTACTTTTAGCATCTTCACTGCAGTCACCATCATTACTAATAATTCTACCCATGAAAGTGAAGGTATCCACTTGATCAATTCTCTTGTTACCCAGCATCACCTCTTTGCGTTCATTTATTCCTAGTCCAAGCGACTTAGTCTTCTTAACGTTAGTTATCAAGTCTATTCTTGAACTCTCAAAACCTCCAAAAAACCATTCGTTTTGCAAAAAAAATTCTTCTAGGACACTCAAATTATAAACTTAATCGAAGTTTAAGAGAGTTACCTTTCCACGTGGTTCCATGCTCTGGTGTTAAAGGCATTGTTTAGAACAAAGTCCATAAAAATAATCCATATAAAAAGGGGCAAAGCGCAACCCTACCTAACTCCTGTTTCAATGGGAAACCAGCTACTAACCTTAATGTTGTTTTCGTACATTTCATAAATCAGTTTAATGTATTTATCTGGTATACTACGCAAAGGTAGGACCTTGACTAAAGCTCTTCTATCGCCTGAATTAAACACTTACTCATTATATGTAAAACTGAGGACTAAATGAGTCTGATAACTCCGGCACTCGCCAATTATTAATAATTGGCAATTTGCCAATTACTAAGAATCAAAATTAGTTGAAGCATCCTGTGAATCAATCCGCTTTACTGCGCTTTTTCTGCTTCAATCTGTTCTCCAGCCAAGGCCGAACCCATGGAGAGAGATTAGGAGGTTTGAGCCTCCTCCCTCTTGAAATATTTGTCTTACTCTTAAAAGCGTAATAAAAATGAATATAAGATTTTTTTATGCGTTTATAATGTCTTTTTTGTACCCCCCTCCGCTCACGGGATAAAAATCCTTTTGTATACACTCCCCCCCCCCGAAATAAATCCTGGATACAACCCTGTCTCCAGCACTAGTCCTTGGTCAGTTGCGTCAACTCCAGAAAAAAGAGGGGAGGGAGCAGAATAGATTTATCAAAATCTAGGGCGAGGTGGTGGTGATTGCGGCAGTTTGTTTTTTTCGATTCTACTACCCAATTTTTCAAAATTATATTTCCAAAATCTAGAGAGGGAGGCAAAAAAATTAGGACGGAAAATGCCCTCCTACGCTCCTTTAACGACACCAGCCTGCTTGGTACTTTAAAAGATTTTATTTTTTCCAAAATGCAGAATATCTGTTTTTTTTGTCATAGGCAGCGCAAAAGCGCTGCCTAAGTAAAGAATGATGCTGGCACAATGTATTATTTGTTTAGACCAGGGCACTTTTCGTCGAAGGAATTGTAGCAGAAAGTTCGAAAATGGCTCATTCGATTGGAAATTCAAAGGACTAGTGCCCTTTTTCATAGTCGAAAGTGATTGGAGGGACACCAACCCACCTCCAACGCTCATCATTTCCCCAAACACATCCAATCAAAATTTTGAGATAGCCATTTTGTTCATCGTAGTTGAAAGGTACGGAAATTATGTCTTTGAGGATGACAATCCCTTCACAGCTCTCAGGGCAAGTGTTTTAAGTTATGCCCTGGGGGCATTAAAATTTTTATAGAAAGCATTGTCGTAGAAACTTCAAAAAGGGCTCAATTCTATTGGAAATTGAGAGGACTAGTGCCTTTTTTAATAGTTGAAAGTGATCGGAGGACAAATGCCCTCCTTCACGGCCATCATTTCCTCAAACACTTCCAATCAAAATTTTGATATAGCCATTTTGTTCAGCGTCATTGAAAGATCCGGAAATTATGTCTTTGAGGATGAAAACCCCTCACAGCCCTCAGGACAAGGGTTGTGAATTATGCCCTGGTTGCATTTAAGGTTTTTATAGAAAGAGTTGTCGTAGAAACTTTAAAAAGGGCTCAATGCGATTAAAAATTGAGAGGGCTAGTGCCCTTTTTAATAGTCGAAAGATATCGGAAGGCAAATGCCCCCCCCCACGACCATCATGTTCCCAAACACTTTCGGTCAAAGTTTTGATATAGCCATTTTGTTCAACGTAGTTGAAAGGGCTGGAAATTATGTCTTTAAGGATTACACCCCCCCCCACAGCCCTCAGGGCAAGGGTCGTAAGTTATTCCTTCGGGTATATAAGGTTTTTCTAAAAAAATTTATCGTAGAAACTTCAAAAAGGGCTCATTCAATTAGAAATTGAGAGGACTAGTGCCCTTTTTATTAGTTGAAAGTGATTGGAGGGCAAATGCCCTTCCAGCACGCCTATTATTTTTCCAAATACTTCCAATCAAATTTTGAGATATTCATTTTGTTCAACATATTTGAAAGGTCAGGAAATTATGTCTTTGAGGATGGCAACCCTCCCCTGAGCCCTCAGGGTAAGGGTTGTAAGTTATTCCCTGGGGGTATATAAGGTTTCTATAGAAAGCGTGGTCGTATAGACTTCGGAGGGGGCTCATTGAACTGGTAATTAGAAGCTCTAGTGCCCTTTTTAAGAGTTTAAAGTGATGGGAAGATAGCTAATCCCCTCCAAGACACACAGGTCGTATTATCCCGAAATACATCTAATATAAATTTTGAGATTGCCATTTTATTCAAAATAGTCCGAATATCATATAACAAGACTTTTAGGGTTGAAACAAACCCCCAGAGCCTGGGGGCAAGGGTTGTAAATTATTCCTGGGGACATTTAAGGTTTTTATGGAAGGTATAGGTGTATAAACTTTAGAGGAGGCTCATCTGGTTGAAAATTAGAAGTTCTAATTTCAAAAGTCAAACACAGAAAAAAGTAAAAAAAATTATGTTTTCACTTTTATAACTTCAATAAATCAAATACTATTAACTTTTTAAGGAATAATTATCAGCATATGTGTATTAAACTGACAATGCGCATTGATTTGTATTTTTTTCAGTAAAGTGCAAATTATGTTCTGGCCTTAGGAAGGCATAGGGTTTTGAGCCCTACTCATGTTAATTTCTGCTCGTTTTGAGTTTAACTCGGTTATTTATTGTAATTTCTGTTCATTTTGGTTTCATTTACTTATCGATGCTGATTTATGGCGGTTTTACGCTTGGTAGATTATTTGATTTTATTTTTGGTTCAATGGAGTTCTTTACTTTTCTTTGAACTACTTATTTTGAGGAAAAAGATTTTTTAAATTAATACTTATAAAAATGGTTAGAAAATAGA
The DNA here is from genome assembly GCF_049724085.1 of Artemia sp. Qi Xiang Cuo. Taxonomy (NCBI): domain Eukaryota; kingdom Metazoa; phylum Arthropoda; class Branchiopoda; order Anostraca; family Artemiidae; genus Artemia; species Artemia sp. Qi Xiang Cuo. The sequence goes on along the minus strand of NC_142813.1, from coordinate 3,437,034 downwards.
ATTTCAGGCATCAAAATTGATTTTTTTTTGTCTCTCGACACCTAAAAATACCTTATAAAAATACCTTACAAAAACTATAAAAAAAATACCTTACAAAAACTATTACAAAAAAATGCCTTACCTAAAAAAAATACCTTACAAAAACTACCTGTCCTCTACAGTTGAAAACGCACAACAAAATATTCTTTTAATTTGAAGTTCCTTTAAAACTCATGCGTTGTAACATACATCCTTTTGAATTACTGCAGTCAGACTCGTGGATCAATGGACTGAATCTGGTAGTTTTTTTCTTTCATTTGTGACTTGTCAAATGTCACATATAATTTCGTGTCTTACTCCAGTTTTGATGAAAGTGGGACAAAATGTTCTATTAATATTGTTCTTTAAATACTCACCGTGACAACAGAGTTTGCCACCAAAGGCGAATCTTACGGACAAAGAATATTGTAATAAAGCTATTCATTATTAACCTATTAACGTCTATTTATATTTAAGCTATAATTAGTATTACTTGAGAAGTTTCGAAACAGCAATAATTAGGTAGTAGATACGCAAAGGGTTAAATAATGGAGCACTTTGTGGACTTGAGAGGCGGGTTGCACAAAATGCATAACTTGTGAAACATCATTTACAAACGTAGAATTAGAATTCTAATTAATTAAAATTTAATTTGAATTTACAGGTAATTAGTATTTACAGGTAATTAGTATATAGTTGGTAATTAGAATTTACAAACGATCCAAAACTCCACTTATTCCTGACCCCTAGTCCAAAGTTCCACCAAGTAAAAAAAAAGACACAGTAAGTACTTAAAACAGCATTTAGTTGGTAGAAAATAAATGCTAATTTTTGATCAATTGATTTGTGATGCCGTTGAAACTGGACTGAAAAGTTTTGTTTTCAAACAGAAATAATTAGTGTGAATTAATCTGAATAATTTATAAATTAAAAAAATATTAATCATAATTAAATTATTATTCCTAATTAATTAAATCATTAGTAACTAATTAAAATAAACAATCAAAATGACGTTTTAAATAATCAATTAAATTAGCTAAATATTTAGAAAATATTAATTAGTTCTATCGTATTAGCAAATGATTAATAAATCTAATCAATACAAAATTTCGGGATTGATAATGCATGAATATTGTTTTTAAAATAGTGTTAACTTCAGATCAGTACATAAACTAGACCGGAAGAATATATTTTCTCTCAATAGTTCAATTAGTCTAATTTTGTTGAGGAATGCGAACCTTTTCAAACAAAAGGGGATATCAGTAGCGCCAGATTATACGCCAGAAGAACGCGAGGCTCGTACGGCCCTAAGACCTTTATTATCCCAAGCTATAAGCAAAAAGAGACTTGTGAAGCTACGCGGAACTAGATTATGCATAGAAAAACAGACGTTTGGTTATGATTTTGATAGAAAAACAGTGCTGGAAATGGCGGAGCCGACTATGGAAAGACAAACTCATGATAAAAATAGTAGCATAAAAAACCATATCCCGAGAAGGTCTTATATGCGATCTCCGTCAAGCGATAGTGATTCAGATCCTGAAATTGAAAGCGTCTCAAACAGCGATTCAGATACAACGATCATAGAAAAGCCGGCTGCGGTACTAGACCCTAACATTCCTATTAGAAACTACGCAAAAAGTGGTAGGCCGAAAGGAAAAAGGGTCCTGGACATGATTATAAGCCCAAGCACCGATAGTGAGCAGGATCAAAGAAATGTGAGACCAAATAAAGAACCAAAATCGGAAAAGAAACGAAAAAGTCATAGTCCGAAAAAATGTGGCCAAACTCTAGCAGAACGACCACCATTTGTCATAGGATAGGGAAACAGCCATATACAGAAACTATCAGCTATTACGTGGAATGTAGAGGATCTAAGTAGTAAAAGAGATGTGTGTTTAAACAGATCATTTTTGGATTCAAAAATAAGTTACTTAGTTGAAACATGGTTTTTGCCAGTAGAGGAAATATCAGTGTTTGGTTATGTTGTTTTTCGTGTAGATAGAAGGACATCAAAGAATTCCAGGAACTATGGAGGAATAATAGTGCTAGTCAAGCAACATGAATTTTCCAGTTTAAGTCGTTTTCCAAGCATGTCTGAGAATTTGATATGGTTACGTTTGAATTTTTTGGGGAAGTGGTTTATATTGGGGTATGTTTATATTTCACCAGAAAATAGTTCATATTGTGAAGAGGATGCTTGGGCAATATTAGAGGAAGAAATTATTCTTATTAGATCTCGGTATAAAGGAGATTCAGTGTTAGTAATAGGTGATTTAAACGCTTACACTGCTGAACAACCAGAACTAAATATGAATTTTGTTTCAGATGATGAGGACGACCCTGTAGCGGGGATCATTCCTTCAATGTATTTTATACCACGAATGAGCCAAGATAGAAAAAGGAGAGTTAACTCAAGGGGGAGGAAACTGCTTGCACTGTGTGGAGGTTCTGGTTTGGCAATGGGTAATGGGAGATTTTTTGAGGATGGTAGCTTAGGTGAGTACACTTGTGTTTCTGGACCTTGCTTTAGTTTAATTGATTATATATTGATAGATACTTGACTCGAAACTGAATCCCTGAATGTGAAAGTGATACATCGAACAGGATCGGACCACTTTCTAGTTAAAGTAGAGTATATTATTTCTAGAAGGGAATATTGTTCGGTTGAGAGGAGTAATGAGGAGAGGTATGTGAATAAGAAACGAGGAAGAAAAAGGAGCAAGCAATTTTACCTCCTCTTTGAATCAATTGCAATTGGTCACATGAACAATGGGCACTGGTCCATGAGAAATTAATTAATGACCCCATAGCGAAAGAAATGGAACATCTGAAATATGAGGCCGAGGTACCGAATGCCGACCCGGAAACAATAGCGAATAGGTTTTCACAAATTTTAAGCGAATCACTGGCATCAGTAAAATCAGCCGAGAAAAAGAATGAAAGTTTTTATGATGAAGAATGTAAATTCAGTAGCGTTAACTTGGATAAAATATTACAAAATGTAAAGAATGCACCGGATGATGAATAAAAAAACAAGACATTAACAATTTACCTTTTATTACGTAAAGAGAAAAAAAAATTAATAAAAAGGAAAAAGAAAAATTAAAAAAGGAAAGAAAAAGCCACTCTTTTAAAGTGCTTTAGGGAAAATAACTGTAGGGAGTTCTGGAAAATCATAAAAAGAGATAGGCTAAAAGACCGACAGTCAGAGGTGTCCGCCCCCGAAACTTGGCCCAATTACTTCAAACTACTACAAAAAGATACCCGTGATAGCAACATACACCTAGAAGAGACATTAGGTCTAGATAACAGTGAAGAAACATCATTCCCTCTGAACCAAGAAGATTACGTGTTATGCGACCCAATCACCCCGGAAGAAATTGAAGATTTGCTTAACAAAATACGAGGTGATTCAGCTCCCGGGCCCGATGGAATTCCTATGAAGATCTTCAAAGCATTTCGGACTGTTCTTTTATCTTTTTTGGTCTCATTATTTAACCTAATAATTTCAAAGAGGAAGTGGCCAATGACCTGGAAAACCTCACTTATTCTCCCACTTTATAAGAATGGTAATCCCACTACACATAACAACTATAGACCAATAAGCCTCCTAAACAGTGCTGGAAAAGTTCTAGAAAAAATTATAGATAAAAGGCTGGGAATGTGGATAGAAGAGAAAAAAAATCTTGCAAGAAGAACAATTTGGGTTCAGACCAGGGTATTCCACAGCTGATAAGAGTTTTTGTTATTAATGCTCTTGTAGAAAAGCACTGCAAAGGTAAAGGAAAATTATATGTGGCCCTAATTGATTTGAAATCAGCATTTGATAGTGTAGATCGTGTTTTTTTGTTGAATGTATTATTAAATCTAGGCCTACCAGCCTCTTTTTTACAAATTCTATCATCTATGTATTCATTGAATAAAAGTTTTGTAAAAGTTGTTAGGAAGGGAATATCTCTGCCTTTTTTCTCGAAAAAGGGCGTGCGCCAAGGAAGTACACTCTCGCCAAAATTATTTGCTATGTTTATTAATTATATTGTTCCTTATTTCCGACAAAGATGGGCACCTACTCTCCGACTGGGAAATCTGAATATGTCAATACTACTATTTGCAGACGACATTATATTACTGGCAAAGACAAATAATGATTTACAAACTCTCTTGAATCTCCTTGAAAAATATTTGCAAGAGAAGAAACTAGAGGTGAATGTCACGAAATCCCAAGTCATGATTTTTAGCAAAATATCCTTGGAATCAGCACCACAATTTTTATTGAATGGAAAAATGCTGGAAGTGGTGGAAAAGGCCAAATACTTAGGTTTCATCCTTTGTCAAAATGGAAAATGGACGAGTCATATTACAACAATGGCACAGAAAGGAAGAAATGCATTATTTGGTATATACAGAAGCACACTAACAGCAGAAATAAGTGAACTAAGCCTCCACAAACATATATTTAATACTAAAATTATGCCTATCTTACATCACGGATCAGAAATATGGGGGTATCAGCCGGCAAAGCAACAAGAAACCCTTCAACTTCAATATTATAAACGAGTTTTTGGCCTACACAATACAACACATACGTTAGTCTTAAAAGATGATCTGGGTATATTTAACCTGAAATTGAAAAGATATACCCAAATCATCAAATTTTGGTTAAGACTTCTAGAACTTCCCCAGACTAGACTTGCCCGAGCAGCATATGAAGATCTTCTCCTTCAGTGTAACAAAACATCATGGACAGCACAAATCAAGAGGATATTAGATGAGAATGGATTTTCAAGTTCGTGGGAGAAGGGAAAAGGGCCAGAGGATCATGAAAAGTTATTCAAGGAATTTAGTGCAAGACTTGAAGACCAAGAAGTGCAACTATGGCAAGCAGCTGTGGACAAATCTCCGAGTCTTACTTTGTATAGAGAAGTAAAAGAGAATTTTGGTCATGAGTTTTATTTCAAGCTGGGATTGCCCATTAAGCATTTGAGGATTTGGATTCAGATTCGAGCAAATTGTCTTCCAATTTATACTAAGGTTGCAAGGAAAAAGAGGGAAGGTCCGGAGGTCGGGTGTAGTTGCTTGAGATGTGGGGAAAATGATTATGGGTTGGGCCATTTCCTCCTCCGGTGTAAGCAACTATCTCATTTAAGGGGATTAATTATCCAGGAGGGGGAAGATAGGCTGCTTTGTGAGTTAATGAGGTCTAGGACTCCCCGTTATATTGTGGCAGTAGGAAATTTTGTATTGATGGGAAGGATGTCAAATGAAGTGTAATTTTTCTTTAGTATGTCTTTTTGTATATGGCTTTAGTTGGCTTTTAAATACAGATTATTATCATTATTATTATTATTATTCGTTTGTTTAATTGTCTAAAGAAGGAGCAACACAGTAAGTACTTAATGCTCATGCCACGCTATACTACCCCTCTCTTCGATGGCTCGGTATTTCTATTACTAATAGTCTTCCGAGTTTGCGCCAGCGCACAGTCTCTGATATTAATAAGAAAATTCAATTAGGATATGCTAAGATTGTTGCCGATTGAGGTAAATATAATAAACTCGCCTTGGCCAAGTTCTACTCAACTTTTTGTGACCATTCAATTCTTTTTGCTTCTGGAATTTTCCCCCTTGTTAAGAAAAAAGCGCTAAATGAATCTGGATTATTTTAGATTTTGTAAATTTTTGTTGTTTCTTCCACCTTGGACTAAAAACCGAGTAATTATTAATAAATTTCTTGTTCCTGATATTAATGTAAAACTGGAAGCACTACACAGAAAACTTTCAAATACCGCTTGTATCTGTTTTTCTCCGCATCATCACTTTACCAGTTTTTTCAGTCGTAAGTTATTTTTCCTTAATTTGTTTGTTCATTTTTCTCTCTTTGGTCACTCCACATTTTTTAGTATTGTAAAGAATGAGTAAAAAATCAAATAATGATAACAGCAATGACAGCTTGTGTCCATATTTCTATGTGCTACTGTTTATTAGATTCTGCAAGTTGTGAGTGTTTTCTCTTCTTCTTTCCCCCTTCTTTTATGTTATTTCTCTTTTGTTTTAGTTTCTTTTAAATTTTATGTGTTACTCTGTAACTGCTTTTCTTTGATTTCTGTATTGATTTGCGTTGTATTTTTATGTGTTTTTCTTCATGTTACTCCACGTATTATACCTTTGTATAGGGTGGGTTAGAAATAAATAATAATAATAACAATAATAAGAATCTTTGTATACCCCCAGGGCATAACTTACAACTACGTTGACCAAAATAGCTATCTCAAAAATTTGATTGAATGTGTTTGGGGAAATGGTGGGCATTAGCGGGGGGTTAGTTGTTCTCCATTTAGCTTTGACTATTAAAAAGGGCACTAGCCCTTTCAATTTCCAGTCAAATGAGCCATTTTTGAAGTTTCTATGACAAAACTTTCTATAAAATCCTTAAATGCCCCCAAGGTATAACTTACAACCCTTGCCCTGAGGGTTGGGGGGGGGGGGGAGCATTGTCATCCTCAAAGACCTAATTTCCAGAAATTTTTACAACGTTGAAAAAAATAGCCATCTCAAAAATTTGATTGCATGTGTTTGGGAAAATGGTGGGCGTGAGATGGGGGTTAGTTGCCCTCCAATTTCTGTCGACTATTAAAAAGGGCACTAGCCATTTCAATTTCCAATCGAATGAGCCCTTTTTGAAGTTTCTACGACAGCGATTTCTATAAAAACCTTATATGCCCCCAGGTAATAACACAACCCTTGTCCTGAGGGCTGCGGGGGGGGGGGTTGTCATCATTAAAGACCTAATTTCCAAAACTTTCAACTACGTTGAATAAAATTGCTGTCTAAAAATTATTGATTGGATGTATTTAGGGAAAAGGTGGGCGTGAGAGGAGGGTTAGTTACCCTCCAATCACTTTCGACTATTAAAAAGGGTACTATCCCTTTGATTTCCCAGTTGAATGAGCCTTTTTTCAACTTTTTACGACAAAGCTTTCAATAAAAACCTTATATGCCCGCAGGGCATAAATTATAGCCCTTGCCCTGAGGGCTCTCAGGGGGTTAACATCTCCAAAGACCTAATTTACAGTACTTTCAACTACGTTGAACAAAATGGCTATCTCAAAATTTTGATTGGATGTATTTGGATAAATGGTGGGCGTAAGAGGGGGGTTAGTGGTCCAATCACTTTCGAATATTAGAAGGGCATTAGCCATTTCAATTTCCAATCAAATGAGCTCTTTTATAAGTTTCTATGAAAACTCTTTCTATGAAAACCTTATATAGCCCTAGGGCAATAACTTACAACCCTTGCCCTGAGGGCTATGGGGCGGTTATCATCCTCAAAGACCTAATATCCAGAACTTTCAACTATGTTGAACAAAATGGCTATCTCAAAGTTTTGATTGGATGTGTTTGGGCGTGAGGGGGGCGTTAGTTCCCCTCCAATCACTTTCGACTATTAAAAAGGCCACTAGCCCTTTGAATTTTCAATCGAACGAGCCCTTTTTGAAGTTTCTACGACAAAGCTTTCTATAAAAACCTTACATGTCCCCAGGGCATAACTTACAAACCTGTCCCTGAGGGCTGTGGGAGCAGTGTCTTCCTCAAAAACATAATTTCTATTTGGAAATCAACTACGTTGATTATAATGGCTGTCTCAAAATTTGATTGGATGTGTTTGGGGAAATGATGGGCGTGGAAGGGGTGTTAGTTGGCTTCCAATCACTTTCGACTATTAAAAAGGGCACTAGCCATTCCAGTTTCCAATCGAATGTGCCCTGGTCTAGAAAAAATAAAAAAAAGTAAACACTACATTGTGCCAGCTGTAAGGAACTTTTATTTAAATTCCTACTAAAAAGTGATTTATAGATGGGACATTACTTGAATAATCTCCGATTTTTAAAAGTCCGTTTTATGTGTCATGCATAAATTTCGTCTGAAATATATTTGATGATTAAATATATTTATGAAATATATTTATGTATGATTAAAATCTATGGGGCGCAGGGCTTCGCTGCACCTACCTTAACTTTACGCCAATGGAACTAGCACAACTATCTTGCAGATTACAAACATAAATTTGAAATTTTATTTGAAAAAAATTTGAAAAATTTGAAAAAAAATTCTCGAATTTAATGAATTAGTTTTATTTATTGATTTCCAGGGTTGAACTTGGTTGCACAATAATGTGACGCCACCCTAAAGATTTTTGTTGAACCGACAGGTGCACATAAATTTTTTTTTGGAGAGGGGGCAATTCATGGGAACCTATTAGGGATATTTTTACTTGATAAATTGAATAAAAAGTGCCCCAAAAGAAAATTTAGGATTTTTTGGGCCCGGCCTCCCCTGTCTACCTCCCTAAATTTACCATATAAGGGTGTATTCTCTGAATTCTCCATATCATCCTAACGTTATCCAAAAACGAGCAAAGAAAACACTAAACGAATAATGATTTACGGACAAGTTTCGGAAGCAAAAAGTGCCAAAGAGAATTTCATCTAATTCGAACATTTGACCTCCGCAGGAAGCAGTTTATTACTGCTAACTCCCAACAAAATACATAATTGGAGGAACATGCAAATGCCTTTAATCACTTTTTTAGTTCAAGTGTAGAACAAGTATTTTCTCATGTTTAGATAGCTATTTTAGTTTTGCGTAACAGTTAAGTCAAATATTAAGGTCAGAAGTACAGTCGCAGTAAACTCTGGATGAACTCATAATTGGCTAGAGTAAGTCAAAAAGTACTATGTAACATGACATCAGAATCACTAATTCACAAATATATAGGGGATTGGGGCAAGAATTTTTCATCAAATTCCTTAATGAAGAAACCAAAAAGGTATTCTAAACTCTAGGGAGAGCAGTAGTGATTGTCAATCCACAAAATTGTAGGAGAGAAAGCGGGGGGGGGAGAAGAGATTTCTTTCCAATTTTCAATCGAAGTGCCCTAAAAAGGCATTTTTCAACAAAAACACCATATAAAAAGGGTTTTTCACCATCTAGGGGACAGACAGAAATCTAGGGGGGTAAATATCATGCTCCCCAATGGACACCTTTGACAGAGTCATGAAATTTGGGAGGAGGCAATTGTCATCCCTTTGCTTCCAATTAGAATCCCTGTATGACACACACTTCACAGAAGAATGAAAAAAAATGTTTTCCGACTGTTATTAACGAATTCTTATCAAGCAGTACTTGACAACGAACTGTAACCAAACAGCAACTTGTGCCAAAAGTGACCGACACTAATTTTAAACAAGTATTTTTCTAATCTCTAAGAAACTATTTTTGTTTTTGTGTTAACACTAAAATTAGATTTCAAAGTCAAAACTTTGATCGTAGTGAACTTAAGTCCCGATATGCCATTATATTGGCTGCAGTAATTTGAAAAGTATTTTGTTAAATGACATCACAGGCACTAATTAGCGAAAATGTAGGGGGAGGGGCAAAATTATATATTTGTTTTTCTTAATGAAAACGCCAGATATAGATATTTTTTAATTTCCAGAGGGTGGGGAGGGGGACACAATGGAACCTAATAAGGTATTACATTACATGACGAACACTTTACAGATGAGTGTAAAAACGTTTTCCGATTTGTTATTAACGAATTATTGTCAGTCAGTTCGTAGTAACGAACTGTATGTAAAGAGTGACCTGTGCCAACATTAATTCAAGCTAAAATAAAAAACCTAGATATTAAGAATAATAACTAAACAGAAATAATCTCCTTTTTTTGTGGCGATTTTAAATATAAAAGAGTAATTAAGTTTCAGATTGCTCATAAAATGTTGAGTATGATAAAATTTGCATAATTTGAGAAAATAGGGGAATTTTTAGGACCACCTACCCTAAAAGGACTGCAATCTGGATGAACACCCTGCCACACGAAAGTTTGGCAGGGTGTTCAAAGGTGGCAAAAAGGTTCAAAGGGGTGGCAAAGTGTGGCAGGCGCCAATTTCTAACATTTTTTAACGGACAAATTAACATTTTATGGTACACAACACCATACACAACACAACACCAACACCATACACAACACAACACCACAACACCATTGTGTTATAACAATTAACACAACACATGTGCCAATTGAAGAAATGTAGGGGGGAGGGATTTTTCCAATTTCTTTTGAAAAGCAAACATGCAAAAAAGTACTTTTATAAAATTATGGAAGGGGACAATTTGTTGAGATCTAGAGGTATTAGCCTACCTCTCCCCTAATTGGCAGGTAATCAAATATTCGTAAGTGGTTGAAAATAGTTTACAAACAAACACATTTGTCACAAATATGACAGACATATATGAAAGTCGGTGAGTTGAGAAAAATGAGGTTAAGATACGTTTCGATTTTTTTAAACTGGTGTTAACGAATGCTTATTTATATTACTAATAACAACTAACTGTAACACCAATCTGCCCGGGGTCAACACACATATGCGTGCTCCTCCTCCATTCCAGTCTATTCACTCTCCCTCATTACACCCTCTCAGTAAGCTCAAATTTCTTTTAAATTCTTACTTACGAGCTCCTCCCACCCCATTCAACGACGACCTGCTTTTTGTTTAGCCCTGGAAGACCTGGAAGGTTTAGCAAGACGGCATAATAGCAATATATTATACTAACATGTTAAAAATTGAGAAGGGTCAGTCAATCTGGACTTGTCCTAGTCATGGGCGAATTCCACAAGCTGAATTCCAGGGGGGGGGCAAACCTGGTCTAATTGGCACTTTTAATGCTATATAATAGAAATCTCAGGACAAAAATATAAAACTAAGGCAACATCATTCACTCAGGGGGGGGGGGTAACGGGCGCCCCCTGCCCCCCTTATGGGCACCCATGGTCCTAGTTAAGATTGGAATGAAGCCACGATTAGTGATTATGAAAGAGTTAAGGAGAAAAGGGGAAAATATTTCGAGAATGAGGACTATTTATACAGGGAAGGCTTTTTTTTAAAGCCGTGCAAGTTTTAAGGGGGATAAATAGGTCACACACCACCGTTAGTGTCGTAATTCGTATGGTATATGCGGTAAGCATATTTTTTTTGCCTGAAGATTAAATAAAAAAATTCGTGGTAACGAACTGTAAGTAAGGAGTGACCCGGCTCAATAGTAACCGAAACTCTAAAAAACGCAATTTTGATACCAATAGATACATCAAAAGAATCAAATTTTAATGCTGATTTCAAATATATAAGTTTAATCAAGTTTAGTCCTAGCCATCAAAAGTTACGTGCCTGAGAAAAAGCTACGTGCCTGATTTTCGAAAAAAGAAGGAAACAACCCCTAAGAGTTATAGATCCTTAATGAAAATCATACCATCAGATTCAGCGTACAAGAGAACCCTACTGTAGAGGTTTCAAGCTCCTATCTGCAGAAATGTGGAATTTTGTATTTTTTGCCAGAAGAAAGATCACGGATACGTCTTTATTTGTTTTTTTTTGTTTTTTTTCCCAGGTGTGATCCTATCGACCCAGTGGTCCTAGAATATCGTGGGAGGGCTCATTGGAACGAAAATTAAAAGTTCTAGTGCCCTTTTCAAGTGACCCAAAAAATTGGAGAGCAACTAGGCCCTCTCCCACGCTCTTTCTTTTCCCAAAGGCACCCGATCAAAATTTTGAGATAGCCGTTTTGTTCGGCATGGTCGAAAATATAATAACTATGTCTTTTAGGATGACTTAATCCCCCAATGTCTCGGGGGGGTGGGCTGGCAGTTATGAAATTTACCCATTGTTTACATTTAGTATTGGTTATTGGGAAGTATAGAGACGTTTTCAGAGGGATTTTTTCTGGTAGTGAGGGGTGGGTATGTGGGAGGATAAATCCAAAGGGGAAGTTTTCATGGGAGAAGGGACATTGCTATGAAGGGGGCGCCGGATTTTCCAGCATTATTTAAAAAAAACGATCAGAAATTGAATAAGAAAAACAAGTTTTTCAACTGAAAGTAAGGAGTGTAATTAAAAATCAAAACAGACAAAGAATGTTATGTCTATGATTTAGTTCACTCCCTATTCGAGACTTTGCCCTATAACCCAAAGACTTTTTAAGGACTTTCATAAGAGTTATTTATTCTAATTAACGACCTTTGTGATTAAGGGGTAATTTTTAAAGAATTGGAACAAAATTTGAACTTTAGCGTAAAGAGCGAGGTATTGACTAGGAGGCGAACCCACTACTACTACTACTACTAACAACTCATCGCAGCACCAAGCCGCCTGAGGCCAACACAGCTACGCACGCTCCTCCTCCACCCCAATCTATTCAAAGCCTCCCTTTTTACACCCGCCCACGAAGTTCCCATTTCCTTTAAATCTTTCTTTATGGCGTTCTCCCACTCCAGACGGAGGCGACCTGCTTTTCGTTTAGCCCTAGATGGTTGGTCGAAAAGAACACTTTTCGGCAATCTGTCATACTTCATCCGCACGACATGCCCTAACCACCTCAACCTTTCTTTCATTATAGAACAAGAGAGTGGTATTGAACCACATTTTTCGTATAGCCTATTGTTTGAAATATGAAAGTAAGTTTTTAAACTTACTTAAAAAGTTCAGTTAAAAAAACTTTAAGTTTTTTAAAGTTTTTTTAACTGAAAGTACGGAGCGACATTAGAACTTGAAACAAACAGAAATTATTCTGTATATGGAAGGGACTGTCCCCTCCTCAACACCATGCTCTTAACGCTAAAGTTTGACTCTTTCTCACAACTCTATTTGTTAAAACAATAAAAAAGTTTAGCGTAAAGAGCAAGGCGTCGAGGAGGGGACAGCCCCTTCCATATACAGAATAATATCTGTTCGTTTTAAGTTTTAATGTTGCTTCTTACTTTCAGGTAAAAAAAACTTTTTTTTATTTAATTCATTAAGGAACCCATTCGCGATCGGTATTATGATAGCAATGGTGTTAATAGTATCTAGTATTGACATTATAGTAGCCCAATTGGTATTATGGCAAAAGGGTGGAAGTAGATCTTTCATAATTTTAAGGAAAGCAAAAAAAGAAATCCACTAAATCGGTGTTCTGAAAAATATTTCAAACTGGTAAATGAAGTCTTTGGCAAAAAAAAAAGATTTCCTTGTGTTTATAATAAAATTTGTAGATGAATTTAAATTTGAAAGCAAAAATTAAGGAAAGCGTTTGATGAAACTGATGAAGCTTTTTAATGCAGCCTTTTAAAGCTTTTTAATGTCTGCTAAATTAATAGGTATTCTCAATAAAAGTGTGTTTTCCAACCAAAGTAAATTGAGGAGTACGTGCCTATATGAAAGAGAGATGTCATTTCCAACATACTCACATATTCAAACTATACAATAAAATCTATATAATTATCATGCTTATAGTTGATATGGCTAATCCTGGGTGTCATTCACTCTCCGCCATCCAGTGCACATCTTGGGAACGTCACTTTTACAGACAAGGGTGGCAGGGTTCTAACACACTCTGCCTCTTTCGCCAGCCGTAGGTTGTGCCGCCTGGTGTAGACAATTTTTAGAAGGGATCTACTCCTCAGATTAATCTCAATATTCGTAGACTTGTTACTCAATTAAGAAAGAAAATCACAACAGCTGGCTCAGATAATCTTGTCGGTTATCGGTGAAAAAAAAAAAAAATCAAACGATTTATAATGCTTATAATGTAGTTCGGTAACACCATTATTAGAAATAATTCTTGTTACACAGCTAGTGACAGGACCAATTAGCGATGTGAGAAAATTACAGACATATAATGAGATGTACCAAAAATGCCTAAAGTCCAAATTCCACATGTGCTGCGGTAAGAGTACACCTTATAAGGTATTCTCATAAGGCACGCACAGGAAAAAGGAGTAACATTCTAGGACGAGGGCAGTAATTCGAGCAACACAAAAAAAGAAAATGTGTGGAATATAGAAGAATAATAAGCATGAATTGAGGAAATTAGATGCCATTTATTCGTCCAAATGAGCGGTTGCGCACTTTCCACTTGCTGGTTGACACCTGGTATCCCCATATGCCAATTAAAGGGTTGGAAAAATTACAGAAATAGAAGAACCTGTACCAAAAATGCCTAGAGTCCAAACTTCGCATGTTCTGCGGTGCAGCTGCACCTTATAAGGTATTATAAGGTGGGGATAGCCTCCCTCTTGTTCACATAAATATGCTCGTTTCGAGTTTTAAAGCCACGTTTTAAATGTACTTGAAAAATAAGTTAAATTAAATTATTACTGAAATATATTCCTCTGAGAGCCAGGTCAAAAGAATTTTCGTTCAAAAAAGAAAAAAAAAAAGAAGTAGGCTAAGGCGACAAAGAAAGATCCATATATCCTGTTTTATCCAAAATTGCCCTTATTAAAATAATACAATAGTTTGGAAAAGCAGAATTATTAAGAGAGTTACATCCAAGTAGGAATCAGGGAAAAATGGCATCCTCCATCATGGGCGCCTATAAGCTGAATTCCAGGGGGGGGACAGACCTCGTCTAATTGGCACTTTTAATGCTAAATAATAAAAATATCAGAATAAGAATATAAAAACAAGGCAGTATCATTAATACAGGGGGGGCCTCCCCCCCCCCTTATGGGCGCCCATGTTCTCCATAATACTATTCTACTGCTGTTCGAAAAAAAGATCGAGCCATAAGGGGAAAATCATTGACAGTTCATGTAACTATAATAGAAATTGTCTAAAGCTGTATAGCCTACAAGTTAAAGCTGTGTAAGCTTAAAGTTAAAGTTTTGTTATTAGCTAAAGGCCCTTTTAAGTTTATCTACTAACTTAATTACAGTTCACCCACAACTGAGTTGATGATAAGATCAAGGCTGTCAATAAGCACTGCGTTTATCTTATTCCGTAACTAATTAACGAAATACTTACGTAACGTAAAAAAAAGGCACGAAATATATATTTTATTCCAAATGTAATTTGAAATATCAGTGGTGTAAAAATAAAATGGCCAAATTGTTTTGGAGTGCGTTGGTTTTCAAGGACGCTGTCCTAAATGTTTCCTCCTCTAAGAAATCTGAATGCCTTCAAGATCTTTCTGACAGCTTTAAAACAGCGCGAGAAGAGAAAGCTCATAATGAGATGAGAGAATTTACTCGTAGAAAACAGTAATTGACACCATACACAACCTTTCTTATAGAACACGGATGCAGTGACGGATCCAGGGGGTGGGGGGGCACCCCCTAGCGTCGTCTCAAGTAGTTTAATTTACTTGATTAACGCAAGTTTGCGTTAATTAAACTTGCTCCTAACGCAAATTTATAGGATCAACCTATTTTGCCCTCCCCCCAAAAAAGAAAAAAAATCTGGATCCGCCCCTGCCCGGATGGTTGCTTATCATCTAAATTCGGAAAATACACTTATGTTTATGAAGTTCCCATGTTTAGGCTTGATGGGAGGGAGGGGGTACTTAACCAGAGTCAGAGCCTCAAAATCGGACGAGTAAAGTATTTCTTTTCAAGCAGTGATTTGCAGTAAAAAACGTTTAATTTAACTTGCAATCAAAATATTTTTAGTTCTACTTCCATTCTACTAATCCCTCTTTTTCACTCAACAGAATATTTAATAATATTGTAGCCAGGTAGGTAGGATATCCCGTAATTTCTAGTAGTATTTCCATAACTTCTCTGCGTTTGCTATCACGGTAAAGTTGAAGTACACACGAAATTGGTGAATTCGGAAACTGTAAACCGAATACCGCGAAAAAAAGAAGCACAATAAAGAGTTTCATTTAGTGACGAGACAACCCTGCCTAAAACACCCAGAGCCTATATTTTTAATTCATACCTTTAATTCCTATTATTTTGCTAAAAAAAAAAAAAAAAAACCACCCCAAAAAAAAACAACAACAAACCTGGGTTTTTTAAAAGGGGCTTAAAGCACTTAAAATTTTTAGGAGAGAATAAATACTAAAACGTACTTTTTCACTCTTGATTAATTCGGCGGTCTAGGCATAAGTTATTCGGCGCAAAAACAATTCATATCAAAACTTCCTATGTTTAACCAATATTTCTACGAGTGATAAAAGGGGATAATGTGATATTTTGGAAAAAAAAACATTCTTAGCCTTAGTTTACAAAAAATCACATCACATACTGCCTTTGAAACGCAGTGGAAGTCATAGGGGGAAGGGGAGTCTTGAGGAAACTTGTCTCCCAAGACACATCATCTGCTCTCTGTGGCTACTTACCACTGTTCTGTAGCAACTGATTATATACAAATGCTATTTAGATTATGATATCGATGACGTTGGATTAACGTGTTAACACATATCTCCCATAGCATTGGGAAACGATTGAGTTTTCGTCACCTTTATTTGTGTTGCGGGAGCAACACTTCGGTTTGCGAATTATGTAAAAGTACTGAACTGTACTTTTCGTGACAAAACAGATAACAGTTGGCATGACATTTTGTTATAGCCAAAGCCTTATAAAACAAAGAACCAAGAAAGGTCAAACACAAAAACAAAGTGAGACAAATACAGAGGAGAAAGAGAGCCAAGCGACACTGATTGGAAGGAGCAAAGGAACAAACTCAGGAAATTGAGGTTGATAGGGACCACATTATAGAAACTTATTGAACGAAATTATGACCCTACACGGCTTCAAACTACCAAGTAGCCCGTACGTAAAATCCAATGGCGAAAACGGACAAGATTTTAGCGGTATCTCATGAAATTTGATGTTGTTTTTTTTTAACAAGAAAGTTGACAAGGCCATAGCTAGGTTTGTTCTTATTTGCAAATGAAACTCTGCAGTAGCCGTTAATCCAGGTTATGACACAATTTATTTAATGCAAAAAAAAAAACAGAATCAAGCTTATAGGATTATTTTTTGTATTTTTCTTACATTTTGTCACGTCAAATCCTAATAAAACTAAGAACAAAGAAATGAATACGTCAAACAAAGTAACAAAGTGAGACAAAAACAGAGGAGTATGAGAAGGAAACGACACAAAAAGGAAAAAAAACCATAAAATCACGAAGAAAGGAAGAAAACGAGGACAATTAACAACCAGTGCAAAAATTGAAAAATTAGGCAAATATTTCGGTCAAGACCTCCGCTTGACCGTCCTCAGTGCAGAATAAAACTGATAAAAATATAAAAAACCGAACCTTAAACTAAAAACCAAACCTTAAAATAGTTTTGTGTTTTTATTTTAAGGTTTGCCTGTTAACTGTCACTGGCTGTTAATTGTCCTCGTTTTCTTCCTTTCTTCGCGATTTTATATTTTATCATGATTAGCCAATGTGGTCTCAGAAATTATTCACAAAAATGAAGGAGAAAAAAAAAAAAAAAAATCAAATTCGAGAAACAAAAACACAGAAATTAACATAATAAAATACGGAGGAGTGAATAAAAACAGTAAAAGAGAAAAACACAGGGCAGAAGACTTGAGCAAAAAAAGTAATGAAAATCGCAGCAAAAATGAAGCACAGGAACAAACAGAGTAAGGAACACATCATAACACTATGCGAAGCTCCAGGTAAATAAATCTGTACTGGATTAGCTGTTAATAAAGAAGCAGTTTAGTAATGATTCAGTTTAGCCCTGAATTACCATCGATTTACCAAAAAGACCAAAAACTACGAAAAAGACCCTAGCTCGTGGCAAATTAAAATTTTACTAGAAAACTGAATCTGGAGCATAACTGGCAATATCATTGTCTTTTACTAGATTAAACAAAAATAATAGTTTTATTTTCAAGTGAATGCAAATATCAAAACTAAAACTTGAAAATGAACAGAAATTGTTCAGTGTAATAGAGAGGTTTCCTCCTCCTCAATACCTCACTCTTTACGCTCAAGTTTTCTAGACCTTTTAAAAAAGCATAAACGGCCTAATTAATTAAACGGCCTATTCTAATTAAGCGGCCCTTGCGTTTCAGGATTCATTCTTAAATAGTTAGAACAAAAAGTTAAACTTTAGCTTAGAGAGTGAGGTATTCAGGAGGGGACCACCCCCTAGTGTACGTAATAATTTCTGTTCAGTAGAGTTCGCTGAGACAGTGAATCTGACGGTGTGGTTTTTATCAAGATTCATTGACTTTAAGGGTAGCTTCCCCCCTTTTTCGTAAATCAGGCATATTTTCTCAGGCCCGTAGCCTTCGATGAGCAAAACTAAACTCATTAATTGTTATATATTTGGAACCAGCATAATACGCAAATTCTTTTGAAATATTTATCGACATCACAATTCCATTTTTAGAGTTTCTATTACTATTGAGCCTTGTCACTCTTTACTTACAGTTCATTACCACGAATTTTTTGTTTAAAAGCAACGAATTTTTGCATTACAGTGATATCTGTGATATCTATGAGCGTATCAGCGTACCAGCGTATCATACCTCACTCCCTAAAGTGTCGTCGTATCATAGGCAGCGCAATAGCGCTGATTAAGTAAAGAACGATGTTGGCACAATGTACTATTTATTTTGTATTTGAAATGTTGCCATAAAAAGGTTTTTAGAGTATCCCTTGGATTATAGTACCCAAGTCACTCTTAAAGTAATTAAGTAATAAGGTAATTAAGTCTTTCCCTTCGTAAAGTACTTGAATCGTAAATCAGCTTTACTCAAACATCAAAAGTATCTTTGAATCAGGTTCAAATGGTTGCTTTGTTTTTTTTGGCCTGCTTTATATTTATCCCACACAGGAAAATCTTTCACTCTTTTCATAGAAAAAATCTAGTTGAGAACAATTCACACTGTCATCACTTTTACGTGAGCTGCTCTTTAAAGTCATTTATTCTTTTAGAGTCTTAGAATGACGTCATTTATGGTTGAATCCAATCATTTATCACACCATTCTTGTTATATCATCTTGTATAAAAAACTACAGTTTTGTCAAAAGTTGTGATTTATTTTTAATACTATGTTTTATCAGAGGCAACGCTATAGCGTTGCCTATAGTAAAGACCATACGGCTCCAATGCTTTATTATTATTATTTATTTATTTTTTCCCCCAGAAACACTTCATATGGAAGGGGTCGTCGTAAAAACTTTAAAGGGGGCTCATTCGATTGGAAATCGAGAGTTCTAGTGCCCTTTTTAAGGGTAAAAAGTGATTGGAAGGCAACGAACACCCCTCACTCCCTAAAGTGTCGTCGTATCTTAGGCAGCGCAATAGCGCTGCCTTAGTAAAGAACGATGTTGGAACAATGTATTATTTATTTTGTATTTGAAATGTTGCCATAAAAAGGTTTTTAGAGTATCCCTTGGATTATTGTACCCAAGTCACTCTTAAAGTACTTAAGTAATATATTAATTAAGTTTTTCCCTTCGTAAAGTATTTGAATCATAAATCAGCTTTACTCAAAAATCAAAAGTATCCTTGAATCAGGTTCAAATGGTTGCTTTGTTTTTTTTTGGCCTGTTTTATATTTATCCCACACAGGAAAATCTTTCACTCTTTTCATAGAAAAAATCTAGTTGAGAACAATTCACACTGTCATCACTTTTACGTGAGCTGCTCTTTAAAGTCATTTATTCTTTTAGAGTCTTAGAATGACGTCATTTATGGTTGAATCCAATCATTTATCACACCATTCTTGTTATATCATCTTGTATAAAAAACTACAGTTTTCTCAAAAGTTCTGATTTATTTTTAATGCTATATTTTATCAGAGGCAACGCTATAGCGTTGCCTATAGTAAAGACCATACGGCTCCAATGCTTCATTATTATTATTTATTTTTTTTTCCCCAGAAACACTTCATATGGAAGGGGTCGTCGTAAAAACTTTAAAGGGGGCTCATTCGATTGGAAATCGAGAGTTCTAGTGCCCTTTTTAAGGGTAAAAAGTGATTGGAAGGCAACGAACACCCCTCACTCCCTAAAGTGTCGTCGTATCTTAGGCAGCGCAATAGCGCTGCCTTAGTAAAGAACGATGTTGGCACAATGTATTATTTATTTTGTATTTGAAATGTTGCCATAAAAAGGTTTTTAGAGTATCCATTGGATTATTGTATCCAAGTCAATCTTAAAGTAATTAAGTAATAAAGTAATTAAGTCTTTCCCTTTATAAAGTACTTGAATCGTGAATCAGCTTTACTCAAAAATCAAAAGCATTCTTGAATCAGCTTCAAATGGTTGCTTTGCTTTTTCACCTTTTTTATAGGTATCAATTTATCCCACGCAGGAAAATCTTTCACCCTTTTCCTAGCAACGATCTAGTAAAGAACAATCCACACTGTCAGCACTTTTACGTAAGCTACTCTTTAAAGTGATTTATTTATTTAGAGTTTTAGAATGATGTCATTTATGGTTGAATCCAACCACTTATCACGTCATTCTTGTTATGTCATCTTTTATAAAAAGCTACAGTTTTGTCAAAAATTGTGATTTATTTTTAATGCTACGTTTTATTACTTACAAAAAGGAGGTAGGTATATCAGTTTCTTTTCAAATGAGCCACGAAAAATATTTTTATTTCGTTTCAGTCCCCCATCAGAAGCGACAAACGAAAAGACGAAAACAAAAAGAAGACAAAAGACAAAAAAAATAAAAAAATAAATGACTGCTTCCCATGTGAAAAATAAAAGACATTTTATTATTAGTTATAATTTTTGGGTTTAAAATTTTATTATTTCTTATTAAATATACTAAAAACATTATATATAGTTTTCAAACGTTTTATTATTGGTCAAAATGGGAGACATTAATTCTCCTAAATGGGGCTTTTGGCTGGGATGCCGAAAGCCAAGTTGTCTTGTCTAAAAATGGACGACAATTGTATTTTAGCATGGTTGCTTGAGGTCCCTTTCTCAAAACAGACCACACCACTATGACCTTAAAACTTGATCTGCCACGAGTCACGCTGGCGTGGCACCCCAACTTTTTTTTTACCTACAAGTTTCTCTATTGAACTTCTTTTTAAAGGAATCAATACCACAGGAGTAAAGATGTCAGTAGAGATGCCAACAATGGTAGCGGAGGCATTTTAGGGGGTCTCAAGCTTACTCTGCATGGTGTATCTTACCGACGGCATTTTCAGGGTGGTACCTGGATGATGCACCAAGATCTTTTAAATGAGGCCATGCTACATATTTTCTTGTATCTATGTCCCACGTGCCATTTTCTTGTACGTATCGGATTACAGAATCTTACTCCATGCAATCAAGTGTCTTCTGATCTTTAACCTATTCATCTAGGAGCCAAAACCCCGTAAATAGACTAGTTTTAATCGAGTATACTATTGGCCTAAGAATAAAGTGTTCTAACAATAAATTTCGTTTATTAATAAAAATTAATGTACAGAAAACTCTTTTTTCTCATTTTCTTCAGATTCCTTCTTATACATATTAATCATCATCGACGACAGCTAGCCGTGGTAGATCATTTAGTTTGCTTATGTTTTTCAATTTGCTTATTCACTGCAATATCGCACAAATAATCTTCATTCTTCGTAAAAGCCGAATAATAGTCAATAGGCTTATAATAATAATAACCATTGTCTTCGCATCGATGACGTAGAAACCATACTCTCTTTTTATTCCAACAATAGAAGCGCAGACCAGGTTCTTCCTTCCAAAACCATTTAAAGCTACGATGATACCAATCCCTTAGAAATAAACTAATATTTGGTTCAGGGTTCTTAGATATTATACCAGGATGGGTATTTTCTCACTGTTAACACTTATCATAGTGACAGTTAAAGTATCGGAATCCTCTAATGTGAAAATCAAAAACTTCTTCAATACGGGATTTACAATCCTTTATTTGAACTGCATATCCTTTATGTAGCTTATACGGATTGCACAGCCTATACATTTCATCATATCATAGGCAGCACGCTAGCGCTGCCTAAGTACAGAACGATGTGGGCACAATGTGTTTTTTTCTTCTTGTTCTTCAGTCGGGCACTTCGTATCGCAGGAGTTGTTGTAGAAACTTCGAAGAGGGCTCATTTGATTGAAAATTGGAGTGGCTAGTGCCCTTTTTAATAGTCGAAAGTGATTGAAGGGCAACTAGCCCCCCACGCCCATCATTCTCCCAAACACATCCAATAAAAATTTTGAGATAGCCGTTTTATTCAGCGTAGTTGATTTCCAGATAGAAAATATTTTGTTGAGGAGGATACTCCCCCAAAACCCTCGAGGCAAGGGTTTTAAGTTATGCCCTGAGGGCATATAAGAACGATTTTGGCACAATGTACTATGTATTATTTTTTCCCTTTAGAGCAGGGCACTTCACGTGGAATGGATCGTCGTAGAAACTTCATAAAGGGCCCCTTCGATTAGAATTTGAGAGTTCTAGTTCCATTTTTAATAGTCGAAAGTGATTGGGGGACAACTAGCCCCCCCACGCCAATCAGTCCCCAACCCTCAGCCAATCAAAATTTCGTGATTGCCATTTTGTTCAGCGTAGTTGATTTCCAGATAGAAAATATATTTTTGAGGAGGAAACTCCCCCACAACCCTCAGGTCAACCGTTTTAAGTTAAGCCCTGGGGGCATATAAGGTTTTTATAGAAGGCGTTGTCGTAGAAACTTCAAAAATGGCTCATTCGATGGGAAATTCAAAGGGCTACTGCCCTTTTTAATAGTCGAAAGTGATTGGAGGGCAACTAGCCCCTCCCCAAGCCCATCATTTCCCCAAACACATCCAATCAAAAGTTTGAGATAGCCATTTTGTACAGCATAGTTGATTTCCAGATAGAAAATATGTTTTTGAGGAGGACACTCCCCCACAACACTCGGGGCAAGGGTTTTATGTTATGCCCTGAGGGCATATAAGAACGATGTTAGCACACTGTACTATTTATTAATTTTTTTCCTTTAGAGCAGGGCACTTCATATGGAAGGGGTCGTCGTAGAAACTTCAAAAGGGGCTCATTCGATTGGAAATTGAGAGTTCTAGTGTCCTTTTTAATAGTCAAAAGTGATTGGAGGGCAACTACCCCAGCCCTCAGGGCAAGGGTTTTAAGTTATACCCTGGGGGCACATAAGGTTTTTAAAGAAGGCGTTGTCGTATAAAACTTAAAAAAAAGCACATTCGATTGGAAATTCAAAGGGCTAGTGCCATTTTTAATAGTCGAAAGTTATTGGAGGGCAACTAGCCGCCCCTACGCCCATCATTCCCCCAAACACATCCAATAAAAATTTTGTGATAGCCATTTTGTTCAGCGTAGTTGATTTCCAGATAGAAAATATATTTTTGAGGAGGACACTCCCCATAACCCTCAGGGCAAGGATTATAAGTTATGCCCTGGGGGCATATAAGGTTTTTATTGAAATCTTTGTCGTAGAAACTTGAAAAAGGGCTCATTCGGTTTGAAATTCAAAGGGATAGTACCCTTTTTAATAGTAGAAAGTGATTTGAGGGCAACTAACCCCCTTCTCATCCCCACCTTTTCCCCAAACACATCCAATCAAAATTTTTAGATAGCCATTTTATTCAACGTAGTTGAAAGTTTTGTAAATTAGGTCTTTAAGGATGACAACCCCTCCCCCACAGCCGTCAGGGGAAGGGTTGTAAGTTATGCCCTGGGGCATATAAAGTTTTTATTGAAAGCGTTGTCGTTGAAACTTCAAAAGGGCTCATTCAATTGGAAATTGAAAGGGATAGTGCCTTTTTTTATAGTTGGAAGTGATTGGATAGCGACTAACTCCCCTCTCACGCCCACCATTTTCCAAAACACATCCAATCCAAATTTTGATATATCCATTTTGTTCAACGTAGTTGAAAGTTCTGGAAATTAGGGCTTTTAGGATGATAACCCCCTCAGAGTCCTCAGTGCAAGGGTTGTAAGTTATGCCCTGGGGGTATATTAGGTTTATATAGAAAGTTGTTGTATAAATCATAGGCAGCACGATCGCGCTACCTAAATAAAGAACGGGGACACTCGAGAACGAGACAAGAAACGGGGACTAAGTAAAGAGGAGGACACTCCCCCCTTAGAGCAAGGGTTTTAAGTTATACCCTAGGGGCATATAAGAACGATGTTGGCACAATGTATTATCTACTGATTTTTTCCTTTAGAGCAGGGCACTTCATATCGAATAAGTTGTCGTAAAAACTTCAAAAAGCACTCATTCAACTGGAAATTGGAGTGGCTTGTGCCCTTTTTAATATTCGAAAGTGATTGAGAGGCGACTAACACCCATCTCACGCCCACCATTTCCCCAAACACATCCAATCAAAATTTTGAGATAGCCTTGTTGTTTAACGCAGTTGAAAGTTCTGGAGATTTGGTCTTAGTGGATGACAACCACCCTAACAGACCTTAGGGTAAAGGTTGTAATTTATGCCCTGGGGACATATAAATTGTGTATAGAAAGCGTTGTCGTTTCTAAAAGGACTCATTCGATAGAAATCGAAAGGGCTAGTGCCCTTTTTAATAGTCGAAAGTGATTGGAAGGCTTGACATTTTTATAGTAAAGATCGAAGTGGGTATAATGTATTATTTTTGTTGTTGTTGCTGTTGTTTAGACCAGGAAACTTCGTATCGAAGGAGTTGTCGTGGGAACTTCCAAAAGGGCTCATTCGATTGAAAATAGAAAGGACTGATGCCCTTTTTAATAGTCGAAAGTGATTTGAGGGCACCTAATCCCCCTTCCACTCCCACCCTCCCACGCCCATCCTCACACGCCCACCCTCCCACGCCAATCCTTCCATTTCTGCTCTTAAAATTTAACCAAATCAAAATAGCGTAAGTGTATCCATGCTATCAAAGAAAGGCAACAGATTTTTTTTGGCGAATGGTATCAAGTTTTCCATTTCAGGTCAACTAGAGGAGGTATGAAACTAAATTAAACAGTAATATTTGTGTCCAGATTTTTAAAAGGGTGTATGTTGTTACAAATTGTTGAAAACTTTTCTCCAGCATACAAATAGCAGGCCAAACTTTAAAGTCTTAAAAAACGAAAAGATTTAAAGTATTATTTTCTTTTTCCCTGAAAAGACTATGTTTATATAAAACGAACAAAAATTAATTTAAAAAACTTTTTCCACAAAATAAGTGCACTTTAATAAAATAATTCATAAATCAAATAATTAAACTCAAATAGTTAATAGTTAAAATCAAATAATTTTAACATTTTGATTACTAAATATCAGTATATGTATATTAAACTGGCAATGTACATTCATTTATATTTTTTTCAGTAAAGTGCAAATTTTGTTCTGGCATTGGGAAGGCATAGGGGTTTTGCGCCCAACTTATGTTAATTTCTGCTTGTTTTGAGTTTCTCTCGGTTATTTATTGTAATTTCTCTTCGTTTTGGGTTTCATTTATTTATCGATGCTGATTTGAGGTAGTTTCAAGCTTGGTAGATTATTTGATTTTATTTTTGCTCATTTTTTGTTGAATGGAGTTCTTTGTTTTTCTTTGAAAAACTTACTTTGTGGAAAAAGTTTTTTAAATTAATTCATAAGAAATAGTGCAGTTCTCTAGATTAACTAGCTTCCCGCTGTTACGTTCTTTTCACTATTGACTCTCGCACTGCTTACTTCAAAAACTATTCTTTTCTTCTGGGTACTCAGTAATTTAATCTCCTATTAGCTACTTAGAGAAACATGAGAAGTAATTGAAACTCTGGATAATCTTTAAACGAATATGCAATATTATTTTGTTTTGTCTCTAATAACACATCAATAAACTGACTAAATAATTTGGGACCACAGCCCGTAAGTCTTGTACAATCATCCAAGACTGGAAAGTCCTTTTTTATAGTATCGTGAATTATTTTTTGGCTGAAGATTTTCTTTTGCAAAGACAAAATTTGAAACTGATCATTTACATTTAACCATTTTTTCCAAGTAACGACATTCAATGTGATTTTCTGTCTCTCCACTTCATTCATTTTCACTACTGACTCTTGCACTGGCGATTTAAAACTAACCAATATCCAAAAAAATCTTTTGCTCCGGGTACCCGTTTAAGTTGATCAACAGAGTGCTCGCTAGAGGGACGGAAGAGTTTTTGTACATAGTTTCCAACATCGTTTTAACATGTGGTAAGCTTAGAATTAAAAAAAACAAAAAACTATTCAGTATATAAGTTCGACATTAATACATTCAAAATTTTAAAATACACTTGTAATAGGGTGAATACTCAACATTATACATCAGCTTAACTACATTTTCGCTGATATAATCATTTAGGACAATATACTTGTAAATATATTCAAAATAGCTTTAAAACTATATTCATGGCTCTTAAAAAAATAATTAGCACTACATGAAATCTACAAGACATTATAAATGTAGCTTGTATCTATTTTCTATTTTGATTTATTACAGAAAATTTTTCAAGGAAATTCTCCAAAAATGGCCATGCTTTACAATCCCAACCAAAAGCATCGAATATATCAACAGATACTTTTGAAGTAATTTAAATTCCAATCCAATGTCCTTCTTTAAGGAATTAATTACCAGTATTCACGACAATGGCCGTAGGATAATTTCCAGTATTTATTTTGTTTAGATGACTAGAAGGGATACAAAAACTATTAATCTTAGAACTTTTGAAATCGCTTTCCAAAATATTTAGATTTTGAAGGGTATGTATTACGGATGAAGAGACACTATAGGTATGGGCGTACAGATGGGGGGTGGTGGTCCGGGGGGCTGGTGCCCCCTTAGAGATCAAATTTATGCTAGATATGGCTAAAAAAGCAGATGGTTGAAAAAGCAGAAGGTTGATAAAGCAGTTGAAAAAAGATATATGGCTAAAAAAGCAGTTGATAAAAGGTAGATGGTTGAAAAAACTGGATATAAACAGCTGAAATGACAGAGTAAAACAAGAGAGTAAAAGCCAAACAAGAAGCAATTATCCATAATGTCTTGGAAAGATTTAGCTCTAAACCAATAAGATTAATGCTGAAGCTTATTGATGATTTTTGGTGATACCTTATTAATAAAGATTTCATAGGTATGATAGAACTTGATGGCAATGTAAGTCTTTGTGAACTGAAAATATAACTTCAGCTTCCCTGCCCGCCCTTCAACACAGAATCGGCTGCCCCCCCCCCCTAGACAAGAAGCTAAGTACACCCATGACTATAGGCCAGTTTTCAGCAGTAAGTTTCAATATACTTTAGTGAAAAGCAAACACCATAAGAGGTATTGAACTGGGTAAAGCTTCGCTAAAATTTAAATCTGAACGAATCTGTACATTTTTCATTTGGGGTAAATTCTTACTGCCTTCTTACTTATTTTTCTTTACTTATTATTTACTTATTATTCTTACTTACTTATTTTTTATTGGGGTAAATTATCGTATATTATATAACTTTTATGCTTGACCCTTTCCTAATAGTTAAGACCATTTTCAAAGTTGTGGTCGTCTTGAAATAATGCACGGACTTAAGTCATACAGAAGACAATAGCTCGCAATAGCAAACTTTAAGTTGGACAAAGGTTGACCAATGCTCATGTAGAGACATTTGCAGATTCTGAAGCTTGTTGAGATTAAAATTAAATGGGCTCTCATTGAAAGTATCCAAAATTCTGTTTGTTTTCGTGGGAGTAATGGCTTGCTTTGATGGGAGGAGAGACGAAGGGCATGGATTTTCTTCGAATAATGTTAGCGACCCTGTCTTGCATATGATATTATTTTACGGTGCACAAAATTTTACATGCTCGTCTTCAGATCTTAGCTTTTCTACAGCTAGTGCTGGGCTAGGCACAAAATTAATCTTTTTAACATGTAAAATGCATTCGATATTGGAAATAATCGCATGGGGGGATGTATTACTGCTTGTTCTCAAAAGAAATGGGGAAAAGCTTAACATAAACTTTCACACAAGGAGGCAAAAATAGTGAAATATAACATCAATCATAGCTAATCCGATCAATCAAATGAAACATGCCGTTTGATTCAGACAGCTGTTCTTCTTTTAAATAATATCCTAAGAATGATCCAAGTGTCGCTTTCAAGGCAAAAGGGGTTAATAGATCCGAAGATGGCGTGCTTGTGCTGTGTCTAATTATTTCCATTTGATATAATCTTGTCATTTATGTATATACACATATTTAACCAGAGAAATTTTCAGTTTGATTTCTAACAATGAGTTGCTGAAATAATTTTTCAGTCCCCGAAAAGTGAAAATGCACTGGATTTTTATGAGATATCAGTGTAATGGGTAATAAGCTTTATTTAAACAAAAAATATAATTTATTTAAACAGGCATTTACAAAAGGAGGGGGGGGGGGCTTTTCTCTCTTTCCTCTCCCTAAATATTAACATTTTTAGAATTTTTATAAATTTTCCTATAATTAGCTTATTGTTCATTTTATTTTTTAGTTATGTTTTAATTTAGTTTAGTTTGACACAGGAAAGAGTATAGGAAACTTATAAAAATGGAAACTGGCATTGGTGTCAAAAAGAATAGTTTAAAATGTAGGGAAGGGTGAATATAACAGAATTGGGAACACCTTAGAACACCTTAGAACACTAAGGAACACCTTAGATATATTTTCAGAAATTCATACGAGATCAAGACAGATTGAATATATTTTACGCGGGAAAAGGGTTTCCTGGGAATTTCAAATGTAACAGCGCAGGGAAGCCGAAACAAAGGAACACGCAGAAATTACTTTTAGGGGATTATTTGGGTGAAACAGTTTGAGACATTTTAGGTATTTTTTGGGCGAAACAGTGTGAGACATTTTAGAAGATGATTTGGGGTGAAACTCTGTGGTCGTTATAATACACAAATTCCATTTAAACAGTGTTGTAAGGTCCACTACCCCAACCCCAAAGGGCCCCCCTACCCTGGGCATCAAAACGGCCCCCAAACGGCCCCTCCCCCCGGGCCCCCAAAGAGCCCCCTCCCCCTCAGGCCCCCTTCCCCTAAGGCCCCCAAAGAGCTCCCCTCCCTAGTCTAGAGTTTTAGTTTGATATAGGATTACAGTTCTAGTTAGAGTTATAGTTTAGTTTAGTTGTAGTTCTGAGTCTAGAGTTTTAAGTTTGACTCTCAGCACTTAGAGTTTTAGTTAGAGCTATAGTTTAATATAGTTGTAGCTGTGTTTTTGAACTTGTAGTTTAATTTTAGATAAACCTTTTAGTTTAGAATTTTCGCCTAGAGTCTTAGCTTAGAGTTTTTCGTTGCACTTTTAGTTTAGTTTAGTATTAATTAAGAGTTTTAGTTTAGAGTTGTAGTTTAGTTTTAGTAAAGAATTTTAGTTTAAACTTATAGTTTAGTTTTAGTTAAGAGTTTTAGTTTAGAGTTTTAGCTTAGAGTATTAGTTTTGAGTTTTAATTACAGTTATGTTTTAGTTTAATTGTAGTTAAGAGTTTTAGTTTAGAGTTTCAGTTTGGTATTAGCTTACAGTTTTAGTTAGAGTTATAGTAGTTAAGAGTTTTAGTTTAGAGTTTAGAGTTTTGGTTTAGAGTCTTAGCTTAGAGTTTTAGTCAGAGTTTTAGTTTAATTTAGTTTTAGTTAAGAGTTTTTGTTTAGAGTTTAGAGTCTTAGCTTAGAGTTTTAGTTAGAGTTTAGAGTTTTAGTTTAGAGTCTTAGCTTAGAGTTCTAGTTCTATTTATTTTAGTTTAGTTTTAGTTAGCAGCTTTAGTTTAGATCTCTAGTTTAGTTTTACTTAAGAGTTTAAATTAGAGTTTACAGTTTTAGTTTACAGTTTCACTTTAGAGTTTTAGTTAGAGTTATAGTTTTAGTTTAGACTTAGTTAAGAGTTTTAGTTTAGATATTGGAGTTTTAGTTTTGAGTCTTAGCTTAGAGTTTAAGTTAGAGTTATAGTTTAGTTTAGTTTTAATTCAGAGTTTTAGTTTAGAGTCTAAGCTTAGAGTTTTTTTTAGAGGTCCAGTTTAGTTTTAGTTAAGAGTTTAAGTTTAGAGTCTTAGCTTAGAGTTTTAGTCAGAGTTATAGTTTAGTTTAGTTTTAGTTAAGAGTTTTTGTTTAGAGTTTAGAGTCTTAGCTTAGAGTTTTAGTTAGAGTTTAGAGTTTTAGTTTAGAGTCTTAGCTTAGAGTTCTAGTTCTATTTATAGTCTAGTTTAGTTTTAGTTAGGAGCTTTAGTTTAGATCTCTAGTTTATTTTTACTTAAAAGTTTCAGTTTAGAGATTATGGTTTTAGTTTACAGTTTCACTTTAGAGTTTTAGTTAGAGTTATAGTTTTAGTTTAGTTTTAGTTAAGAGTTTTAGTTTAGATATTGGAGTTTTAGTTTTGAGTCTTAGCTTAGAGTTTTAGTTAGAGTTATAGTTTAGTTTAGTTTTAATTCAGAGTTTTAGTTTAGAGTCTTAGCTTGGAGTTTTAGTTTAGAGTTTAGAGTTTTAGTTTAGAGTCTTAAATTAGAGTTTTAGCCAAAGTTATAGTTTAGTCTAGTTTTTGTTAAGAATTTTAGTTTAGAGGTGTTGCTTAGTTTTAGATAAGAGTTTTAGTTTAGAGTTTAGAGTTTTCGTTGCACTTTTAGTTTAGTTTAGTATTAGTTAAGAGTTTTAGTTTAGAGTTGTAGTTTAGTTTTAGTAAAGAGTTTTAGTTTAGAGTTGTAGTTTAGTTTTAGTTAGGAGTTTTAGTTTAGAGTTTTAGCTTAGAGTCTTAGCTTAGATTTTTAGTTAGATTTATAGTTTAGTTTAATTTTATTTAAGAGTCTTAGTTTAGACTTTAGAGTTTTAGTTTAGAGTTTAGAGTTTTAGTTAGGGTTATAGTTTAGTTTAATTTTTGTTAGGAGTTTTAGTTTATAGTTGTAGTTTATTTTTACTTAAGAGTTTTAGTTTATAGTTTTATTTTATTTTAGTTTTAGTTAAGAGTTTTAGTTTATAGTTGTTTTTTAGTTTTAGATATGAGTTTTAGTTTAGAGCTTTAGTTTGATATTAGCTTACAGTTTTAGAAAGAGTTATAGTTTAGTTTAGTTGTAGTTCAGAGTCTAGAGTTTCAAGTTAATCACTGCACTTAGAGTTTTAGTTAGAGTTATATTTTATTTTAGTTTTAATTAAGTGTTTTTGGACTTGTATTTTAGTTTTAGCTAAACGTTTTAGTTTAGAGTTTTAGCCTAGAGTCATAGCTTAGAGGTTTTCCTTGCACTTTTAGTTTAGTTTAGTTTTAGATAATAGTTTTAGTTTAGAGTTTCAGTTTGGTATTAGCTTAGAGTTTTAGTTAGACTTATAGTAGTTAAGAGTTTTAGTTTAGAGTTTTAGTTTAGAGGCTTAGCTTAGAGTTTTAGTTAGAGTTATAGTTTAGTTTAGTTTTAGTTAAGAATTTTAGTTTAGAGTTTAGAGCCTTAGATTAGAGTTTTAGTTAGAGTTTTGAGTTTTAGTTTAGAGTCTTAGATTAGAGTTTTAGTTCTATTTATAGTTTAGTTTAGTTTTAGTTGAGAATTTAGGGTTTTAGTTTAGAGTCTTAGCTTAAAGTTCTTGTTAGAGTTATAGTTTAGTTTAGTTTTAGTTAGGAGCTTTAGTTTAGATCTCTAGTTTAGTTTTACTTAAGAGTTTTAGTTTAGAGTTTATAGTTTTAGTTTAAATTTTTACTTTACAGTTTTAGTTAGAGTTGTAGTTTTAGTTTAGTTTTAGTTAAGAGTTTTAGTTTAGATATTCGAGTTTTAGTTTTGAGTCTTAGCTTAGATTGTTAGTTAGAGTTATAGTTTAGTTTAGTTTTAATTCAGAGTTTTAGTTTAGAGTATTAGCATAGAGTTTTAGCTAGAGCTATAGTTTAGTATAGTTTTAGGTAAGAATATTAGTTGATATATTTTGTTTATTCTTCGTCAAGAGTCTTAGTTTAGTTCATTAGTTAAAGTTAAAGTTTGGTACAGTGCTAGCTTGTAGTCTAGAGTTCTAATCTAGAGTGTTTGCCTGGAAGCTTAGGCTTAGATCCTTTTGACTACATACGTATGATTGAGCTTTAGTTTAGTGCCACTGTTTAGATTCATTTAAGAGTTTTAGTTTAGAATTGTAGTTTAGTTTTAGTTTTAGTTCAGAGTTTTAGTTTAGAGTTGTTGCTTAGTTTTTTTAAGAGTTTTAGTTTAGAGTTCTAGCTTAGTTTAGTTTTAGTTAAGAGTTTTAGTTTAGAGTTGTTGGATAGTCCTAGATATAAGTTTCAGTTTAGTGTCTTGGTTTGATATTAGCTTGCAGATTCTGTTAGAGTTATAGTATAGATTAGTTTTTGTTCAGAGTCTATAGTTTCCAAGTAGACTCTTTATACTTATAGTTTTATTTAGAGTTATATTATATTTTAGTTTAACTTAAGTGTTTTTGGACTTGTAGTTTAGTTTTAGCTAAACGTTTTCGTTTAGAGTTTTAGCCTAGAGTCATAGCTTAGAGTTTTTCCTTGCACTTTTAGTTTAGTTTAGTTTTAGTTAAAAGTTTTAGTTTAGAGTTTTAGTTTGGTATCAGCTTACAGTTTTAGTTAGAGTTATAGTAGTTAAGAGTTTTAGTTTAGAGTTTAGATTTTTAGTTTAGAGTCTTAGCTTAGAGTTTTAGTTAGAGCTATAGTTTAGTTTAGTTTTAGTTAAGAGTTTTTGTTTAGGGTTTTGAGTCTTAGCTTAGAGTTTTAGTTAGAGTTTAGAGTTTTAGTTTAGAGTCTTAGCTTAGAGTTTTAGTCCTATTTATAGTTTAGTTTAGTTTTAGTTGAGAATTTAGAGATTTTAGTTTAGAGTCTTAGCTTTGAGTTTTTGTTAGAGTTATAGTTTAGTTTAGTTTGGATATTGGAGTTTTAGTTTAGAGTCTTAGCTTAGAGTTTTAGTTAGAGGTATAGTTTAGTATAGTTCTAGTTAAGAGTTTTAGTTTAGGGTTTTAGCTTAGAGCTTTAGTTTAGAGTCTTAGCTTAGAGTTTTAGCTAGAGTTATAGTTTTAGTTTAGTTTTAGTTAAGAGTTTTAGTTTAGAGTTATAGTTTAGTTAAGAGTTTTAGTCTAGAGTTTAGAGTTTTAGTTTAGCGTCTTTAGTTAGAAATACAATTTAGTTTAATTTTAGTTAAGAGTTTTAGTTTAGAGTCTTAGCTTAGAGTTTTATTTAGAGTTATAGTTTTAGTTTAGTTTTAGTTAAGAGTTTTAGTTTAGAGATTGGAGTTTTAGTTTCAAGTCCTAACTTAGAGTTTTAGTTAGAGTTATAGTTTAGTTTTAATTCAGAGTTTTAGTTTAGAGTCTTAGCTTAGAGTTTTAGTTAGAGATATAGTTTAGTTTAGTTTTAATTCAGAGTTTTAGTTTAGAGTATTAGCTTAGAGTTTTAGTTTAGAGTTTAGAGTTTTAGTTTAGAGTCTTAAATTAGAGTTTTTGCTAAAGTTATAGTTTAGTTTAGTTTTAGTTAAGAATTTTAGTTTAGAGGTGTTGCTTAGTTTTAGATAAGAGTTTTAGTTTAGAGTTTAGAGTTTTCGTTGCACTTTTACTTTAGTTTAGTATTAGTTAAGAGTTTTAGTTTAGAGTTGTAGTTTAGTTTTAGTAAAGAATTTTAGTTTAGAGTTGTAGTTTAGTTTTAGTAAGGAGTTTTTAGTTTAGAGTTTTAGCTTCGAGTTTAAGCTTAGAGTTTTAGTTAGAGTTATAGTTTAGTTTAATTTTAGTTAATATTTGTAGTTTAGAGTTTGGAGTTTTAGTTTAGAGTTTAAAGTTGTCGATTGATTTATAGTTTATTTTTATTTTTGTTAATAGTTTTAGTTTTGAGATGAAGTTTATGTTTAGTTAAGAGTTTTAGTTTAGAGATGTAGTTTAGTTTAGTTCTAGTTAAGAGTTTTAGTTTAGAGTTGTTGTGTAGTTTTAGATATGAGTTTTAGTTTATAGCTTTAGTTTTATATTAGCTTACAGTTTTAGTTAGAGTTATAGTTTAGTTTATTTGTAGTTCAGAGTCTAGAGTTTCAAGTTAGACTCTCAGCACTTAGAGTTTTAGTTAGAGTTATATTTTATTTTAGTTTTAGTTAAGTGTTTTTGGACTTGTAGTTTAGTTTTAGCTAAACGTTTTAGTTTAGAGTTTTAGCCTAGAGTCATAGCTTAGAGGTTTTCTTAGCACTTTTATTTAGTTTAGTTTTAGATAATACTTTTATTTTAGAGTTTCAGTTTAGTATGAGCTTACAGTTTTAGTTAGAGTTATAGTAGTTAAGAGTTTTAGTTTAGAGATTTAGTTTAGAGTCTTAGATTAGAGTCTTAGTTAGAGTTATAGTTTAGTTTAGTTTTAGTTAAGACTTTTTGTTTAGAGTTTAGAGTCTTAGCATAGAGTTTTAGTTAGAGTTTTGAGTTTTAGTTTAGAGTCTTAGATTAGAGTTTTAGTTCTGTTTATATTTTACTTTAGTTTTACTTGAGACTTTAGGGTTTTAGTTTAGAGTCTTAGATTAGAATTCTTGTTAGAGCTATAGTTAAGTTTAGTCTTAGTTAGGAACGTTATTTTAGATCTGCAGTTTAGCTATACTTAAGAGTTTAAGTTTAGAGTTTATATTTTTAGTTTACAGTTTTAATTTAGAGTTTTAGTTAGAGTTATAGTTTTAGTTTAGTTTTAGTTAAGAGTTTTAGTTTAGATATTAGAGTTTTAGTTTTGAGTCTTAGCCTAGAGTTTTAATTAGAGTTATAGTTTAGTTTAGTTTTAATTCAGAGTTTTAGTTTTGAGTATTAGCTTAGAGTTTTAGTTAGAGTTATAGTTTAGTTTAGTTAAGAATTTTAGTTAACATGTGTTGTTTAGCTTTAGATAAGAGTTTTAGTTTAGAGTTTTAGTTAGAGTTATAGTTTAGTTTAGTTTTAGTTTAGAGTCTAGAGTTTTAATTCAGAATCTTAGCTTAGAGTTTTAGTTAGTGTTATAGTTTACTTTAGTTTTAGTTAAGAGTTTTAGTTTGGACTTATAGCTTAGTTTTACTTAAGAGTTTTAGTTTAGAATTTTAGTTTATTTTTAATTTTATTTAAGAGTTTAAGTTTAGAGTTGTTGTTTAGTTTAAGTTAAGAGTTTTAGTTTGGAGTTGTAGTTTAGTTAAGTTTTAGTTACGAGTCTTAGTGTGGAGTTGTTTTGTAGTTTTAGATATGTTTTTTAGTATAGAGTTTTAGTTTTATGTTAGCTTATAGTTTTAATTAGAATTATAGTTTAGTTTAGCTGTAGTTCAGAGTCTAGAGTTTAAAGTTAGACTCTCAACACTTAGAGTTTTAGTTAGAATTATATTTTATTTTAGTTTTAGTTAAGTGTTTTTGGACTTGTAGTTTAGTTTTAGCTAAAAGTTATAGTTTAGAGTTTTAGCCTAGAGTAATAGTTTAGAGTTTTCCCTTGCACTTTTAGTTTAGTTTAGTTTTAGATAAGAGTTTTAGTTTAGAGTTTCAGTTTGGTATTAGCTTACAGTTTTAATTTGAGTTATAGTAGTTAAGAGTTTTAGTTTAGGGTTTAGAGTTTTAGTTTAGAATCTTAGCTTAGAGTTTTAGTTAGAGTTTAGAGTTTTAGTTTAGAGTCTTAGCTTAGAGTTATAGTCCTATTTATAGTTTAAATTAGTTTTAGTTGAGAATTTAGAGATTTTAGTTTAGAGTCTTAGCTTTGAGTTTTTGTTAGAGTTATAGTTTAGTTTAGTTTGGATATTGGAGTTTTAGTTTTGAGTCTTAGCTCAGAGTTTTAGTTAGAGGTATAGTTTAGTATAGTTCTAGTTAAGAGTTTTAGTTTAGGGTTTTAGCTTAGAGCTTTAGTTTAGAGTCTTAGCTTAGAGTTTTAGCTAGAGTTATAGTTTTAGTTTAGTTTTAGTTAAGAATTTTAGTTTAGAGTTATAGTTTAGTTAAGAGTTTTAGTTTAGAGTTTAGAGTTTTAGTTTAGCGTCTTAACTTAGAGTTTTAGTTAGAAATATAGTTTAGTTTAATTTTAGTTTAGAGTCTTAGCTTAGAGTTTTAGTTAGAGTTATAGTTTAGTTTAATTTTAGTTAAGTTTTAGTTTAGAGATTGGAGTTTTAGTTTCGAGTCCTAACTTAGAGTTTTAGTTAGAATTATAGTTTAGTTTAGTTTTAATTCAGAGTTATAGTTTAGTTTAGTTTTCGTTAAGAGTTTTAATTTAGACTTGTAGTTTAGTTTTAGTTAAGAGTTTTAGTTTAGAGTTGTAGTTAAGTTTTAGTTAACATTTTTAGTTTAGAATTTTAGCTTAGAGTTTAAGTTAGAGTTATAGTTTTAGTTTAGTTTAGTTAGGAGTTTTAGTTTAGAGTTATAGTTTAGTTAAGAGTATTACTTTAGCGTAAAGAGCTAGGTGTTGAACACATTTTTTCTTTGAAATTCTAGACTTGGAATATTTTTATTACGGTTCACATACAAAAAAGTTAGGTTTCTCCACGTTTAAGTTAGGTTAGGTTATCATGACCGCTCATTTGATTGATCGGATTAGCTACGATTGATTTTGTGTTTCACTATTTTTGCCTCCTATCATGAAAGTTTATGTTAAGCTTTTCCCCATTTCTTTTGAGAACAAGCAGTAATACATCCCCCCATGCGATTATTTCCAATATCGAATGCATTTTACATGTTAAAAAGATTAATTTTGTGCCTAGCCCAGCACTAGCTGATTTTATGCACCGTAAAATTGTATCATATGCAAGACAGGGTCGCTAACATTTTCCGAAGAAAATCCATGCCCTTCGTCTCTCCTCCCATCAAAGCTAGCCATTACTCCCTCGAAAACAAACCGAATTTTGGATAGTTTCAATGAGAGCCCATTTAATTTTAATCTCAATAAGCTTCAGAATCTGCAAATGTCAGTACATGGTCATTGGTCAACCTTTGTCCAACTTAAAGTTTGCTATTGCGAGCTATTGTCTTCTGTATGACTTAAGTCCGTGCAATATTTCAAGACGACCACAACTTTGAAAATGGTCTTAACTATTAGGAAAGGGTCAATCATAGAAGTGCAAGAAAAAACTCTAAGCTATGACTCTAGGCTAAAACTCTAAACTAAAACGTTTAGCTAAAAGTAAACTACAAGTCCAAAAACACTTAACCGAAACTAAAATAAAATATAACTCTAACTAAAACTCTAAGTGCTGAGAATCTAAATTGAAACTCTAGACTCTGATATTCAACTAAACTAAACTATAACTCTAACTAAGACTGTAGGCTAATATCAAACTAAAACTCTAAACTAAAACTCATATCTAAAACTAAAAAACAACAAAATATAACTATTAACTAAAACTAAACTAAACTACAACTCTAAACTAAAACTCTTAACTAAAACTAAACAAGAACCCTAAACTAAAACTCTTAACTAAAACTAAACTAAGCTACAATTTTAAAATAAAACTCTTAACTAAAACTAAACTATAAGTCTAAACTAAAACTCTTAACTAAAACTAAAGTAAACTATAACTCTAAACTAAAACTCTAAGCTAACACTCTAACCTAAAACTCTAGACTCTAAACTGAAAATAAACTAAACTATAACTCTAAATAAAACTCTGAACTCTAAACTAAAACTCTTATCTAAAACTAAACAACACCTCTAAACTAAAATTCTTAACTAAAATTAAACTAAACTATAACTCTAACTAAAACTCTAAGCTTAGACTCTAAACTAGAACTCTGAATTAAAACTAAACTAAACTATAACTCTAACTAAAATTCTAAGCTAAGACTCAAAATTAAAACTCCAATATCAAAACTAAAACTCTTAAGTAAAACTAAACTAGAGATCTAAACTAAAGCTCCTAACTAAAACTAAACAAAACTATAACTCTCACAAAAGCTCTAAGCTAAGACTCTAAACTAAAACTCTAAATTCTCAACTAAAACCAAACTAAAATATAAATAGAACTAAAACTCTAAGCTAAGACTCTAAACAGAAACTCTAAACTCTAACTAAAACTCTAAGCTAAGAATAGGGACTCTAGAAAAGCTCTTAACTAAAATTAAACTAAACTATAAATCATACTGAAACTCTAAGTTAAGACTCTAAACTAAAAATCTTAAATACTATAACTCTGACTAATACTGTAAGCCAATAATAAACTGAAACTCTAAACTAAAACTCTTATCTAAAACTAAACTAAACTAAAAGTGCAAGGAAAAACTCTAAGCTATGACTATAGGCTAAAACTCTAAAGCAAAACGTTTAGTTAAAACTAAACTACAAGTCCAAAAATACTTTACTAAAACTAAAATAAAATATAACTCTAACTAAAACTCTAAGTGCTGAGAGTCTAACTTGAAACTCTAGACTCTGAATAACTCTAACTAAAGCTGTAAGCTAATATCAAACTAAAACTCTAAACTAGAGAGGGGGGCTCTTTGGGGACCCGAGGGGGAGGGGGGCTCTTTGGGGGCTCGAGGAGGAGGGGGCCCTTTGGGGTCCCGAGGGGGGCCCTTTGGGGGGCCCGGGGGGAGGGGGCCCTTTGGGGGTCCGGGGGCCCTTTGTGGGCCTGGGGGGAGGGAGGCCCTTTGGGGGGCCAGGGGGAGGGGGTCCCTTAGGAGTCCTTTGGGGGCCCGGGGTAGGGGGCCCTTTGAGGTTGGGGTAGGGGACCTTACAACACTGTTCAAATGGAACTTGTGTATTATAACGACCCCAGAGTTTTACCCCAAATAATCTTCTAAAAAGTCTCAAACTGTTTCGCCCAAAAAATTCCTAAAATGTCTCAAAGTGTTTCGCCCAAATAATTCCCTAAAAGTTATTTCTGTTTGTTCCTTTGTTTCGGCATCCCTGCGCTGTTACATTTGAAATTCTCAAGAATGCAATTCCCGCGTTAAATATATTCAATCTATCTTGATCTTGTATAAATTTCTGAAAATATATCTAAGTGTTCCTACTTACACTATTATGGCTTCGATAGAATATTAATATTTATCTCTCAGACCTAAAGACCTGAGAAGCCATATTTAAAAACAGAACATTAATTTATCTTTCAGACCTAAAGATCAGAGAAGCCATATTGTTTCTCAATTCCCCTTCTTTGATCAATAATTCCCCGTCGATTATGTAATCAATTTCTCAGAAATCCTCTCCCGTTCGATTATGCAAATCAATTTCTCAGAAATCTGTCCCCTTCGTGGATCAATAATCCATGCATAAATTATTTCCTGTTCGTATTGGATAAGGGGGTTCTACTCTTAGTTTGACAAAAAAAAAATGTCACGTACCGCCGTTTGAATCGCAGCGGAAGTGATGTTACTGAAGAAACTGGTCTCCCAAGTCTCAGTATCTGCTCTTGATGGCCCTAAGGACAGTAAAAGCAGTCAAGACGGATCAGAAGGTGTTTGTGGAATGTAAAAATTGTTTTTATTTTTTAATTATGTCGTATCCTCCAGCAGTCTACAAGAAGAAATCCCCCAGTACTCAATACCTAAGGAGCAAGTTTATCGGATAATGAAAGGGTCCTAACACAGACTAAACGAAGATATATTGCTTACCTAATTCTAGTCCTTTCAAATACCTTCTAATTGGTTCAACGATTAGATCAAGGCCATCTATAAGCACTGCATCAACATCGACACGAACTACCGCTCGTGTGTCCTCTTGCCTAATCCGAAACTCAGGAATGTTCAGGTCATCCGAAAGTGATTGAAATAGTGATGAAACCTTTTGGCTCTCTTCACCTTTGATCTAAAATAAAAGTATTGTAATATTAGACCAATGTTTATTAAACATAGCCTAACACAATGTTTGATGCTGCATCAAACATTGTGTTGAACACGACATTGATGAACGCTATGTTCGATAAACTATTTCTTGCATGAGCCACTTCTTTCATACGTTTTCTTTCATTTCTTTCATACGCGCTCAATTCCCAAAACACATCTATCCAAAATTCTGAGATAGCCATTTTGTTCAACGTAGGTAAAAGGTCTCGAAATTATGTCTTTGAGGATGTGATTGGCTTAAAAAGCTATTGTTATAATTAATAAAATTAAAGCAAACTTTTATCATGGAATCATAGGAAAGGAATTTTTCTTTTTGTATTTCGACTTTCATGGATTATGTATTTTTCTCCATTTTGTTTCCTTCTTATTGCTATCCCACATTATAAGAATGTAAGCGCGGGTTATAAATAAATTAATTAGTAAGTTAGGACGAATATTACTACAATTCATCTTTTTAGGCGGAGTTAGGCTTAAAATTTATTGACAGTATTTACCACTATAGGTACGTATGTACTATAAGTACCACTACATTACTCAACAAAAGTAGATTTACACCATTTTGCGCTACTGAATTCTCAAAAAGATTGACTAAAATATTTGAGGAATCAAATTTGGCGACGAACTAATAATGTGAAACACCTTTCTTTTTTACATTTTCTTTACTAAGTATAGGCCTATTAACTGTAATCTTTACAACCATGGAAAACCATGTGTTTTCCAGAGAAATTTCTTACGGATTGTCCTGGGTACGCGGCTGACTGACCGTATTTCAAACACTAGGCTGTACGAAAAATGTGTTTCAATCCCGCTCTCTAGAGCTATAATGAAAGAAAGGCCGAGATGGCTAGGACACTGTGCGGATGAAGAATGACATACTGCCGGAGATTGTTCTTTTCGGCCAACCATCTAGGGCTAAACGGAAAACAGGTCGTCCTCGTCTGGGGCGGGAGGACGTCATAAAGAAAGATTTAAAGGAAATTGGAACTTCCTGGGAGGGTATAAAGAGGAAGGCTTTGGCTAGATTGGGATGGAGGAGAAGGAGCGTGCGTATCCGTGTTGGCCTCAGGAGGCTTGGTGCTGCGGTGAGTTGTTAGTAGTAGTAGTAGTATGTAAATAAGTATATTATAATACATATTTGGATGAATTTGTTTAATTTTACGTTTTGTTGTTGTTTCCTGGGGGAGACTAAGTTGAAGTTATATATATATATATATATATATATATATATATATATATATATATATATATATATATATATATATATATATATATATATATATATATATATATATATATATATATATATTATATATATATATATATATATATATATATATATATATATATATATATATATATATATATATATATATATATATATATATATATATATATATATATATATATATATATATATATATATATATATATATATATATATATATATATATATATATATATAAAGCCTCGTATATATAAAGCCTTGATTGGCTTTTCTAATATTGTGTTTTAGAAAAGCCAATCAAACAGTTTTCAGGCGCTGCATGTGCTAAGCCAGTTGAGATATGATTTAAACTTAATTTAAATTTCAAGAACTTTTCTTCTCTTAAATCCTTTAAATTCTCTTGTGTAAAGCTTTGGCGATGTCAATTCATAAAAATGTGAGGGTAGGGGGCAAATGTATTTTTCTAGGGAGGCAATTTTGTAGTTTTCCGGTTCTTTTCAATGAAAATACAAAAAAAAAACATTTTCAAAATGTACGGAAGGAGGAATCCAAGGGCGGCAATAGCACCCTCCCTGTCCTCCCCTTCCCAAATTAACGTGCCAGACTTTGAAATCTAATCTCTCAACTGTCAATTTTATTCCCTCTATCCCGGGAAGTACGAGTTTACAATACTTCTTTTGAAAAGACAAATCTTAAAGTTCAAGTGAAAAGCATGAAAACTCAAAGAAACAGATATTATCATGTATATGACCGAATCCCTTGCCCTCTCAACCCTCCACCCTTTAAGCTAACGTTAACTAGTGAATTGCATTTTCAGGCATTTTATAATACCCCAAATATAACCAGATGGTCATTACAAGTATTTTATTTACCAATTACCTTTCAAAAACTTGGACTCACCAAGGTGTTCAGGTAAACAGGGGAATTTTAGAGCACAAACAGATACTTTCATTGGGTTTTGCAGTTTTGGTTCTCCTGTCAAAGGAGTACCGAGTGTCAGGAGGGCACCGTGCAAAAGGGTCGAGCAGATGTTGGCTATGATTAATTTGTATCAAAATGCCACAAATTAAATTCTTTTAGGATTTAAATATTTTCGTTTTTAATTGAAAGTGGCATTTAAATGCAGT
Source organism: Artemia sp. Qi Xiang Cuo (assembly GCF_049724085.1). Classification (NCBI taxonomy): domain Eukaryota; kingdom Metazoa; phylum Arthropoda; class Branchiopoda; order Anostraca; family Artemiidae; genus Artemia; species Artemia sp. Qi Xiang Cuo. Next base: position 3,395,250 of record NC_142813.1, on the reverse strand, counting down.
TATTATTTTCGTTCAATAAAGATGTTAGTACCACTGAGAGGATGGGAAGTGGAATTAAAAATATTTCTAACTACAAATGTTATTATTTAAAGTAAAGACAATTACAGTTGTTTTTTTTATTTTTACAAATTTACTATTCTTCGTTTAATGTAGAGCCTCTGTATACAATAATTCTCAATTTAGCTATCATTTTCCAATATGATGCCCATTACGCAGAATTAAGTACGGTTATGCTAATTGAAAGGCTAAAAAAAGTGCCAGAAATTTCAATTTCCAGCCGACTGTGTTTTTTCTAGTATTGCACGACCACTGGTTCGACACAGTCACTCCAAGAAAAAAACCATCCTACCACACCATCCTGCGCCATCCAGCACCATCCTACCCGGAATGAAAACTAAATTTCCTATTTTTGTTAGTAGGACCTTGAAGCCTCTCAGGGTTGTGGGGGACTACCGGGTTTGAACCCCCCTCCCAAAATTTTTGTCTAACTTGCACAAAATTAAAAAGTACGCATAAACAAAACGTCGGGGTTTTTAGGTGTTCAATTAGCACCTTTTTAGCCTGTTTTTTTTCTTGCATAAAATGCTGTTTCTTACTATTAACACAAAATTGCGAACATATTCTTCTCTTGAAATCGATTTTTATGTTTCACGGTTTTCAATTTAAGCGATCGTAAAAATTTTATTTGCCATCATTATCCGATATGGATCGTGGGAATGAATGTTACGCAATATTAAATAAAAAGGAAAAAATAAATTTTTGTGAGCATATCACACTATTCCTTTTCTCTGGATAAAAAACAACCTCGCATTTTCAAAACCAGGTTAGTATTAGTATCAGATAAGTCTGGGATTAACTAACGCTGAGGGAACAATCAAGGATCATAGGGATATGCGTTTTTAGGGTAGAGAACGTCGTCAACAAGTATCACTGTTGTTTTGATAATGGAAACACCAATTTTTGACCAGTGTGCTTACACACTGACATTGCGCATGCATGGTGGCCAATAGAAACTGCCCCCAGTAAGTGTCAAATTAAAAACAGATGTATCGTGAAATGGTCTTTGATAGGATGAAAGTAATCGCATGGTATCACTTCCAACTAATCAGAAGTCTTTTCCATTGGCGTAAAGTTATTGAAATACCTTAAGTCAAAGCGTCACCAACAACCAATAATAACAGCTCTTTGTAGAGTAACATCAGAACTTCACGATCCTTCTGGTTCGAATTTGGCACTTCTGGTACAGTTTCTAAAAACCGCCATAAATGCGTTAGCGTGTTGAAAGTGTGCCAACACACTGTTCAAAATGACAAAACTTTGGTGATACACAAATGAGACTTGTGGATCATGTTCGTTACCCTGGCTTTCTGAGAGACAAATACATTTGATTTTTTAAAACCTGATTGTGTCTTTTGTGAGATTAAATTTAAAAAAACAAGTTTTTTTAACTGAAAGTAAGGAGCGACATTAAAACTTAAAACGAACAGAAATTATTCCGTATATGAAAAGGGCTGTCCCCTCCTCAACGCCTCGCTCTTTACGCTAAAGTTTGTCTCTGTCTTACAACTTCATTTTTTAAAACAATAAAAAACTTTAGCGTAAAGAGCGAGGCGTTGAAGAGGGGACAGCCCCTTTCATATACGGAATAATTTCTGTTCGTTTTAAGTTTTAATGCCACTCCTTACTTTCAGTTAAAAAAAAACTTGTTTTTTTTATTTAATTTTTGATCGTTTTTTAGTTAATGCAGCTTTTATTTTGGCTCACCGTCACTGAATAAGTAAACAAAAAATTCGCATATTAATTTTACTTTTCATGTGCTAAATGGCTTTCCAATAAACCAAAACCAATACTATACAAAAATACCAATACAGAAATTATTCCGTATATGAAAGGGGCTAACCCCTCCTCAACGCCTCGCCTCTTTACGCTAATTTTTTTATTGCTTAAAAAAATAGAGTTGTGAGAAAGTCAAACTTTTGCAAAAATCTGCAACTTTTGTATTTTTTGGAGAGAGAGAAAAATATACGAATATAGAAGTTAGTTACGTGAGATAATTTGTAAATTACGTCATAACCAAATTTAGAGACATCCATTTAAAGCAAAAGAAAAGTAAAATTTTTATGCAAGTCTGTTTACTTATTCAATGACGGTGAGCCAAAACAAAGTTGCATTAACTAAAAAACGATCAGAAATTAAAATCAAAAACAAGTTTTTAAACTGAAAAGCAAGGGAGCGACATTAAAACTTAAGCGAACAGAAATTATTCCCGTATATGAAAGTGCCGTCTCTCCTCAACGCCTCGCTCTATACGCCAAAGTTTGACTTTGTCTCATAACTTTATTTTTTAAAACAATAAAAAACTTTAGCGTAAAGAGCGAAGCGTTGAGGGGAGGGGACAGCTCCCTTTCATATACGGAATAATTTCTGTTCGTTTTAAGTTTTAATGTCGCTCATTACTTTCAGTTTAAAAAACTTGTTTTTTTTTATTTAATAACGTAAAGAACGAGGCGTTGATGATGAGGGACAGCCCCTTTCATATACGGAATAATTTCTCGTTCGTTTTAAGTTTTAACGTCGTTCCTTACTTTTCAGTTAAAAAAAAACTGTGTTTTTTAATTAAATTTTTGAACGTTTTTGAATTAATACAGGTTTTGATTTTGGCTCAACTGTACATGAATAATTACAACAAAATTTTCATATTAATTTTACTTCTTTTATTTGGTTAAATGGCTTCCTCGAAACTTGTTGCAATTTATTTACGAACGTTTTTATTAGCAATAAATATACGTAACTTACGAATTCAACTTACTTAACGAACTTCTATTAATTCATATAATTCTTAATACGTATATTAGGGAATTCGTCCCCTAGTCAATAATACCTTTCGCTCTTTAAGCTAAATTTCGAATTTTGTTCCAATTCTTTAAAAATGACCTTTAATCACAAATGCCGTTAATTAGAATAAATAGCTCTTATGAAAGTACTAAAACATCTTTTGGCTTAAAGAGGCGAGGTATTGACTAGGAGGTGAACCCAATCATATACGTAATATTTTCTGTTCGTTTAAGTTGTGATGTTGCTCCTTACTTTCAGTTGAAAAACTTATTTTTTTTATTTAATTTCTGGTCTTTTTTTTAAAGAATGCTGGAAAATCTGGCACCCCCTTCATAGCAATGTTCCTTTACCCATGAAAGTTCCTTCATGGAAAGATCCTCCCACATAGCCCCTAACTCCACCCCCATCCCCCTGACTACAAGAAAAAGTCTCCCCTGCACCATTTGTTAACATTGGGTAAAGTTCATAACTTTCAGCCCTCCCTCCGAGGACTTCGGGGAATTAGGTCATCCTTAAATACATAATTATCATATTTTCGACCATGCTGAACAAAATGGCTATCTCAAAATTTGGATCCGGTGACTTTTGGAAAAATATGTGCGTTGGAGGGGGCCTAGTTGTCCTCCATTCTTTTGTCACTAAAAAAGGGCACTAGAAATTTTAATTTCCGTTCCAATGAGCCCACCCACGATACTCTAGGAGCACTGGGTCGATACGATCACCCCTGGAAAAAAAAACAAACAAACAAACAAATAGACAAGCATCCGTGATATTTCTTCTGGCAAAAATGCAAAATTCCACATTTTTGTAGATAGGTGCTTGAAAACTCTACAGTAGGGTTCTCTGATACGCTGAATATGATGGTGTGATTTTCATTAAGATTCTATAGCTTTTAAGGGGTCTTTCCCCCTTTTTTCGAAAATCAGCCAAATTTTCTCAGGCGCGTAAATTTTGATGGGTAGAACTACACTCGATGAAATATATATATTTGAAATCAGCATTAAAATCTGGTTCTTTGATGTATCTGTTGGTATCAAAATCCCGTTTTCTAGAGTTTCGGTTACCATTGAGCCGGGTCGCTCCTTACTTACAGTTCGTTACCACGAACTGTTTGAAACACTAAGATAAACAAGAAAAAAATGAACAATAAAACTAATTAGCCGGGAAGAACGAGGGAAATGTCAGCCAGTGGACAGAAAAGAAGAGACAATGACAAAAGCAGATATTTCGGCAAGGACTTCCACCAAGCCGTCTTGAGTGCTCAAAGCATAAAGAAGCAGAAAAACTAACCTTTTGAAGTAACCTCTAACACAGCAGAAGAAACACAGAATTATTTTTCTTTGAGTAATGAAGGCTACTTGACGGTCCTTGCAAAAATATCTACTTTTGTCATTTTCTTTTCTGTCATTTTATTTTGTTATTTTGTCATTTTCTGGTTGACATTATCCTCGTTGTTTGGCTGTTTAAATTTATTATTTTTTTTCTTGTTTGTAATACGTCATGTATAGCCAGTGCGGTCTTAGAATTAATTTAAGAAATATTAAGCCAGTAAAAAGAATAAAAAGTGTTTTAGTCACAACAATTCTTACAAGTAAATTATCTGTTCCTATGTGATTAACTTGGCGATTTCCAATGTGCTAATTAAGTCTTCCAAGAACATACTTTTTCTTGTACTATAATGTTAAAATACATTTTTGGTACCGGCATAAGCCTAGAATTGGGGCTGTTGATAAGGAAATATGCTAAGAAAGCAATTCTTACTCCATAATATGCAGAAAATATTATAGTTGACACATTTTGACTGCAACTACACTGCATTTTAACTCAAGTGTGCAATGCTCCCCTAATGTGCGAATGTCGAGCCCAAATTATATACTTCCCATGTACTTTGCCGTGCGTCACTGTTGTGTCAACTCGTGTACCCGTAAATTGAATCAATTCTGACGAAATCAAGAAACAGAAAAACATATAGGAAATATATAATTTGGGCTATATATTTGCACATTAGGGGGGCTGATGTAATGTATAGTAGGATTGCAAAAAAATCTGTTAACTTCGATTATTCTACATATTATAAAGTTATAAATGTTTCCTTCACATTTTTCCTTCTCAACAGCCAAAATTCTAGGCTTATACCCTTTTTTTCTTTTTATGAAAATCCATGTCTTCTTCTTCAAGTCTTCTGAAACTCCAATTTTATTTGCAACAGATTTCAGTTCTAACGACTGTGAAAAGAAGTTAGCCTATTTGCCATTATTTCCAGACACTGATGCCGGAAATTCCTGTTGTGCAGCCTATAGGGATTTTCAATCTGTCTTCTAAGTAAAAGCCTTTGGTCAAGGCAATGTCCAGGATTTTTGTTTGGGAGAGGGGGGGGGGTTTGGACACCGTATCCTTCTCTGCTGAACACGGCCTTTCCCTTGATTACAATTTGTTTTATTAATGTCTAGATTAGGGGCTATTGCAAAGGAAAGATGTCAAGAAAACGATTCTTACTTCATAATATACAGAATATTTGTAGCTAACACAGTTTCACTCCAGCTCCACTATACTTTATTCCCAGCCCACCATCCCCAACTTGCAAATATATAGCCCAAACTATATATTTCCCAAGCACTCTGCCGATACGTCTCTCTTGTTTCGGCCCGTAAATTGAATCAACTGGGACGAATCAAGACCTGGAAAAACAAGACTGATGGGTGACGGAATACATGAGAAATATACAATGTGGGCTAAGTATTTGCAAATTAGGGGGGGGGGGGGTGGAAATAAAGTATAGAGAGGCTGCAGTCAAAATGTTTAAGCTTCAATTATTCTGTATATTATGAAAAAAAGATTTGTTTTATTAACGTGCTTCCTTCTCAATAGCCCCTAATCAAGACCTTTTTACCTTTTTTTGAGCGTAAAAAAATAAATATTTTATAAGAGCCATTGTCCCAAATTACCTTTCCTTGCTATAATCCGCTTTTAATGATAGATAATTACCAGATCTATAAGGTGTCAAAATTATCAGTAAATCATACTCTTTAGAGAAAAATGTCACAGCAGTTTTTGCCGTCCAGTTGAATGAAGCTTGGTTGGCTGCATCAAACTTCCCATCAGCGGCATAACTATATGGTACAAAATTAATTCATTTATAACAGTAAAAACTGTTTCAAAACCTCAGTTTAAACAGGTTGTGGATTTATTACATCTACAAGAATTTTTTGACATGTAACCAAAATTCTAATTCAACCACCTGCTGAGAGTTGTCCATATTTCACACTGTTATGCTATGAATTAAGCATCGTTGACGTGCAGCCTCACCTACTTTTGAATCGCCCACGAATTAGCAGTGACATAAGTTTTTGTACCACCCGGGGCATATGGGATATTAAAGAGGAGGCAAGTTTTCTTCAGTCAGTTTCAGCATTATAAAGGGGACTAGAACATCGGTCTGCGACTAAATGAGCCGTCTCTTAAGTGTATGCCACCATCTGGTAAATATCGTGTGGCCAAATGCTCATTACGTTATTATTTCCGTTGTACTCATTTACAAAATATACACGTTTTGATTTCTTTTGCGCCAATCGGCCATGTTCCAGTTCAGCATCGTCATGCTCTTTATTAGTTGTTATTTTCTTCACCATTATCACGTGATATTTTTTTTTATTATAGATCCATGGCAACAAAGACAAATTTTGTTGGGGCAGAATTCTTGAACCTTAGAAAAGGCGATTCGTCGTTGATGGAAATAAACTTATCACAATATGCCAGAAAAAAAATATATTAAAACAACTTGCGATTTCGGATGACGATGAAGCTGAAACACTCACACAAGGTGTCCCTCTCTGCAGAGAGGGATTTGCGGAGATGCAGAGAGGATTTGTTACATGTAACCACAGTTTATAGAATTATCCAGTAAGTTTATCGCAGATCATTTCTGGTCTTCATTCTGGGTACGAACAAAAAGCTCCTCCCACTTATTTCTACATTAGCGGGTTAGTCTGTTTCCGTCAATCAATGAGAAAGGGTTACAAAGTGCATTATTCGTAATAGCGGGTTTCCACTTGTTTCGTGTCCAAGAGAAATCTGACTTGTCTACCCGTGAAAAAATCTAATGCCGCTTATGTTTATATCTGCAAAAACGTTCTCTGGAGCACTCGCACCTTGGTCCGGGTTTTTATAATGGGTGAGATAGGGTATGATCGTACTGCTAATTCTATAAAATGTGCATGTAACAAATTGAAATATCCGAGGGTGTAGTATGCTTCGACAGAATTATATCGGCATCCAAGTTTTATAAAAGAAAAAAATTAATGTATTTGAGAATTACTAATGCTAGACGATTCAGGATATTAAATCAATCTTTTCTGACGGGGAAGAAGTTGAGGGCGTTTTAATACATTCTTCTAGGAATTTTTTCGTGTAGGGCTTATTCGACATATTGGCTGGTCATCATAAAACGATTTTGAAGGACATTTTTCCCCATCAGTTTCCTGGTAAATACAAGGAGAACGAGTAACCTTGCGACGAGCTTCTCACTGTCTCAACTGAGGAAAGGATCACAAAACAAGTTTCCTCAAAAGAAGCATGAAGTATTTTAGAGAACTGACAGAGCTAGGAAGATTTTGAGAGTATGTTGAATCAATCTGTTATTACGAGAAAGAAGTTGAAGGAGTTTAAAGACTGGCTTCTAGGAATTGCTTCTTCTGCAACTATATATCACGGCTTGATTGATCGTCAGATTAAATCTTCTGGTAAACATAAAGATTAAGTCTTCAGACTAAGGCATCTGATAAACATAAAAAGTACAAGGAGGTTGATGCCGAGGCTCTCTCATTACTGAAGCTCTGAACAAAACCACAAGGAAAGTTTTTCAAACGGAGCGTCAAGTACTCTAGAATACTGACAAAGCAGGGGCTGGGAGAAATACCCTCACGGAAAACTCGCCCAGCGGAAAATTAGGCTCTCTCCATAAAATTCGCCAGGATAATTACAGACAGGAAAATTCTCCCACGCGTAAAATTGAGCAGCCAAAAGGAAATTAAGGCAAATAAAAAAAGAGTAAAGAAAATTAGGGATTCTAGAATATTCTACCTACATTCCCAGTTATTTGTAGATTATCAGATCCAACAGTTTAGCGTTACTTATAGTAAATGGTCACAAGGCTATAATGTATTATTTATTATTTTTTCACTTCATAAGGAAGGGGTGGCACTAAAAAATTTGTAGGGCGCTCAATTTATTAAAAATCGACAATTCTAGTACCTTTTTTAAGAGTCAAAAGTGTACCAGTCCTGCTCCCATGCCCTTATTAACTGCCATCCCCCCAAACACACTGAATAAAAATTTTGAAATAGCAATTTTGTTCAAAATAGTCAAAAGGTCAAATAAATATGCCTCCAAGAATGAGATAGTCCCCAAAACCCTTACGGCAAGGGCTCCATATTACTCAAGTTGCCCATTGCTTACATATAGGGTTTAGTTTTAGGAAAAGGGGGGCATGCTTGATCCTGGGCTTCCATAAAGGGCTTAGGTTATTATGTTGAAACTCTCCAAAAACTTTCAGGATAATGTTGAAAAAATCAAAACATACTAAGTGCATCCTGGTTGTTAATAAGGCCCATCAGCAATATCTCAGGAAGAACTGAAGGTATTAAGTTGAAACTTTGGAGATGTTGAAAAGTGATCGGAGGGTAGCATCCCCCCGATTAACACCCCCACACTCTTTTTAGACCCCTCCTCAAAACGGATCGAAATTTTGAAATAGTAAGAGTCCAGAATACTCAGAAGTCAAATGACTATGGCCGCATAAAGTAAGGAGCTCTGCCCTTTCTTGGTTTTATTAACCTGTTATAACGAAATAAAATTGTTACAAACCAAAATTTTAATAGCGTTATAAAACAAACCAAAGTTGAGAGCTGGACAGAACTGTTTTTTTTTACGGAATTAATTTTAAAAAAAACAAAGTTTTTCCGAGGGAAGTAAAGAGCGAATTTGAAATTCAAAACGAACTAAAATTATTACTTCACAGCCTATTTAACATATATCAATAAAACTAGCGCAAATAAACAAACTGGTGATATATCCCTATATTTGTAGGATTACAGAAAGCTAGCGCTTTACTGAAAACGCAAATACCAAGCATAAGAAACAAGAATATTGATTTAGGAGTCAAAACTAAATACGTAGTCTCACAACAATAAACTAATCTATAACGTTTTTCATAGTCTTGCAGGAGCTGTGATATCAGTAACTTTCATTATACAATTAAAATTCATCTTAAAAACTTAGGCATAATAATAATATGTTTAAACTCATTAAACAGCATACAAAACAATGGATTGATTTATCAGGTAGCATCTTGGTTTCACCTAGTATTACTCGAAGTGAAGAACATATCAACCGTAATATAAACTCTGGAAATCCAGTTATTTCTCTCTAAAAAACGGAGAATTTCAAGTTGTAATGCAAACTCTTACTCGATGCTGTAGTATTAATACTAATAAGATTCCCTCACTTCGAACTTGTCTACAAAAACAAATCTTGAAATGTCATTTTCAGATCCAAAACGACAGTCAATCACAGCTTCTGCACAGCTCACTGTGCAGAAGGGATGCCAAATTAGAGGAAAAAAAATAAAATAAAGCAACAATTTAAAACTGCTTTACTTTTATATTGTTAAAAGTGTCCTTAAATGGTTCATGTTTACCGTACCAAAATTACTATATTGTTTTGTGTTTTCAGTAAACCGTTAGTTTTCTATAATCCTACAAACATAGGGAAATATCACCAGTCGATTTATTTGCACTAGTTTTATTGATATATATATTAGATAGGCTGGGAAGCAATAATTTTTGTTCGTTTTAAGTTTCAACTTTGCTCTTTACTTCCCTCGGAAAAACTTTGTTTAAAAAAAATTAATCTCTGCTCGTTTTTGATGAAAATGTAATTTAGAAACAACACTGCTATGATCTTTTTATTTACACAGAATAATATCTGTTAGTTTTAAGTTTTAATATTGCTCCTCAGTTTCAGTTGAAAACTTATTCTTTTATATAATTTCTAATCACCTCCAATCTAGGGGAGATAAGACACCTCAACCCTTATTAAGAAGCTGAATGAAGAAGCCGTACAAGAATTGAAGGAAAAAATAAGTTTAGAGTGGAAAGAAAAATAAAAAAACATAGTGTCGTTTCTTTTTGTTACTTTTTTTTTAAAGAAGAAATCGATCTTTAATTCTTTTTTTTAAAAAAATCAAATTTAGTATCACTTAAGAAAGTAGCTCTAGGCGAGTTGCTTCGACAAAAAAGGTTAACTGTAACAAAAAATGGTTTACATTTACCGTACCAAAATTACTATATTGTTTTGTGTTTTCAGTAAACCGTTAGTTTTCTATAATCCTACAAACATAGGGAAATATCACCAGTCGATTTATTTGCACTAGTTTTATTGATATATATATTAGATAGGCTGGGAAGCAATAATTTTTGTTCGTTTTAAGTTTCAACTTTGCTCTTTACTTCCCTCGGAAAACACCTCCAATCTAGGAGAGATAAGACACCTCAACCCTTATTAAGAAGCTGAACGAAGAAGCCGTACAAGAATTGAAGGAAAAAATAAGTTTATAGTGGAAAGAAAAATAAAAAAACATAGTGTCGTTTCTTTTTGTTACTTTTTTTTTTAAAGAAGAAATAGATCTCTAATTCTTTGTTTTAAAGAAATCAAATTTAGTAGCACTTAAGAAAGTAGCTCTAGGCGAGTTGCTTCGACAAAAAAGGTTAACTAGGCGGAAAAGTTTGCATATCGACATGCTTGTGCAAACTTTTACTAGGTCAACAGAAATCTGACTTTAGGCTTAGGGATTTATTTGAAGTGTCCCTATAGAGAAAAGCCACTCATTACTTAGAAATGAATTGAAATTTAAAAAATATAATTTCTTGTGCAGGCACGATAAATGGCATTATAAACTAAGCTACGTTTTCATTTCAAAAATTTTGGGAAGACTTACCTGAATTCTCCTACAGAACTGTTTTAATTTGTCCTTTTTCCTCTTTGGATGCATAATCTTACGTATGGAGAGAATATTACGATTGGATTGTTAAGTTAATAATAAGGAAGTATAATAAGTAATCTTTCTTTTAAAATACAACTTTGAGTAGTTCCAGAAATACAAGCCTACACTTCTCCCACCAATAAGTGGCAAGGGGTTGGGGTAAGGGGTATAGTCTATGGGGCAGAGGGCGCAACTGCCCCTCCCAGACCTCAGTTTTCCCCAGAACCCCATTTACCCCCCTCCCCTCTGCTGAAATTTAGCTTCTCCAGAAATGTTGTCAAAACTGAAATAAGGTTGCATAATTAAAGCATCCACTGAAACAGATCAGTTTTCTTTAGTACATCTTCGCCCTTTTTACTACTATATGCCTAGTTTTTCAATTTTCTCTGTCATTTTTACTTGATTTGAGAAAATTCACTCAAACTGTGCCCCCCCCCCCCACAGGACTTCGACAAAATTACGCCATTCGTTTTTGGTATGCATTTAGTGATCCCTAAGAATTTTGTTGCAAACCATGAACTGTATGAACTCTATTCCCTTTTGAATCAAAATGCTTGACAAAATACCTTCCCGGGACATGCTTTAAAAAAGAGTTTATCATATTCACAAAAACAGTGAAATTATTTGAAAAAGATCAAATAGAAGGGACAAAACCATGATTGAAAAAAAAAACAAGCAGGAATCAAATGCAAGACACTCTAACTTGAAGTCCAATGCTGTACTAAAAGAACCACGCCTCTACTAATCTAATTTGAAATATTGGTGTTTGTACCTCAATTACACCTCAGTAACCTCAGTGGCTTATTAAGGGGGATTGGAGAAGGAACATACAGAATATGTTATTGTAAACCTCGTGCTAAGGGTTTTTGACCATAATTATTACAATGATGATATGAAACTCTAAAAAACGGAATTTTGATATCAATAGATACATCAGAAGAATCAGATTTTAATGCTGATTTCAAAGCAGTGAGGATTATAGGCAACTATGTGAAAGATGTGAATGATACAAGCCCTAGCTTCACGGCTTTAAATTTGCTTAACGTGGGTCAACTACGTGACTATCAAGCAGCAGTTTTTGTCTTCCAGTGCGTGCATAATCTAGTCCCAAGTATTTTTCGTGATATTTACCGTGCTAACTGTGATAAGATGGGATCAGGATTCCGATTGCAGTTTCTTGGAACTGCCGCCTGGAATTCCTTACCAGTGGGCATTAGGGCAGCTGAACATCTTTTGGATTTTAAGAGAAAGGTAAAAGAATATTTATTTAAAATAGTTAATAAATGTGTGAATTTAATTTAATTTATTATTATTAATGCTATTTATTTATTTTTTGATGAGGGAGGTGTGGTTGGGAGGTTTAGGTGGTTTGGGTTACAGGGAGTAGCGGGTGGATGGGAGTGGTAGGAAGGAATGGGTGGAAGGGGTGGTAGGGTGAATGGAGATGGTAGGGAGGAATAGTATATACCATCTATTGAATTTGCTTGCGCCCCCGTACAAACAGGTTTTTTTCTGGTAGGTAAACAGGTCATTACACTCGGTCATTACACTCTTTGTCAAGAGGATTTACGCAATTTCAAAGTACAACTTGATTGGTGATTAGGATTTGAATAAAAGTAATATTTTTCTTTAAAATTAATATTAGTAAGAGAATTTAATTAAAATATAATAGTTTTTTTATTTGAGATTATATTATTGGAGAAAAAAAAAATGAGTGGTGAATTTAAATTATTGTAGATTAAGGATGGAAACGACAGCAGCAATGATACACGAGTACCTAATGTGGCTGTGGAAATAACCGAAGGTTGTATACTATGTCTTGAATAGGACACTATGTATGCTAGATACGTGATATCATTAAGCAAATTTAAGCAGGAGGAGCAGTTGTGTTTTGCTGGAAAAGTAAATATTCTCCATATAAATAAACTTCGGTCAGCATTAGATGTCCTATCGAAATATATTGATGAGAACAAAATGCATCAGTGAATATTATTATTGTTGTAATTATGATCAATAAAACTGTTTCTAAATCAATGGTATTTTTCTTTATATGGTAGACTAGCGCTTATTTTTTAGAGTAGAAAAAAAAATTCGGTTTAGTCAGAGGGTGATCGTGAGAGGACTCTAAAAAATGGATAGGTTCGGGAAAGATTGAATCATGAGGAATCTAATGCTTTTTGACGAACGTTTAATTCTAGACGATGATTTTCTAGAGTTGTCTATTCAAAGGAAGATATTTTCTCGGGGAATGCTTGTCGATATAATGAAAACTGATTCTCCATCATTAGACTATTGTATGAAGCTTCTACATCGTGGTCCAAATGCATTTACACAATTTATTGATATATTGATCACAACACGACAAAATGATATTGTGGATATGATTTTAAAAATTATTTTCTATAATTTTTTGACTTTTTTTTTCATAAGAAATATGGTGCTTAAGGTTTATTTACTACTCTATCTCTCTCTCAGACAATTTTTTTTTTGTTTCTAGCTAAGATTAATTGTTGCAGTGAGAGCATCAAAACATTACAAAATTTTCCATACATTTCCGTTATGTATGTATACACAGGGCAGTTGGTCATCATGTGAGAATTGCAAAATGATTGATGAGTATGATGAAACGTGTAGATTATGCAACCCGTGTAAATTGCATAGAGGATATGCAGTACAAATTAAAGGTTGTAATTCCTGTCTTGAATAGATGATTGACTCTCATCCTAGAGGCCACCTATGCTCCAAATGTCATTATGATAAATGTAAGCAGTGGGACAGTACATATCCCGGTATGATTGGAAAGAATCCTAACCATGATTTTAGTTTATTGCTACGAGATTGGTATCGTCGTGGTTTTAGATTGTTCTGGGAGGAGGAACCGGGTCAACGATTCAACTGTTGGAACAACAAGAGAATATGGTTTCTACGTCATTGTTGTGAAGACACTGGGTGTTATGATTATAAGCCCACTGATTTCTATTTCGCTGTGACGGAATGTGATTCGACACTTGAGGACACTGTTTGTGAAATTGCTTCAAATAGGCAAATTGAAACATGTGAATTCTATAGAATGAATGCGAATAGTATCATTGACTATACAAAGATATATGACAAGAGTGAAGTCACACTCTACTGTAGAAAATGTGACCCTGACATTGCAATATATCAGGATCAGTACACCGTGAATTCAGATAATCTACCTGCAATAGTTGTTGTCGAAAAATACCTAGTAGTGGATGAAATCTAAAGAGTAGAAAAGTCGTTTTATCATGTATATAATTTTTTTATTAATAAACAATTTCACATACATCTTTAGAACATTTTATTCTTAGGGAACTAAAATCAATATTAAATACAATTGTAATTATATTCTCCACTAGAAAGTCGTTCAATTGAGGTAAGTCAACGTAGATGTTGAGAAACTGCTTGTAGGTGTAGCCACGACATCTGAACATGAAAAAGAGTAGTGCATGAAAGCCACATGTCTTAATCGTTAAATCCTGTACTCTTCGTTGATTTTTAATAATGGTTTTCCCACTGCTTTCAATAAAGTTGCTGATGTATGGAGCGTAGAATTTATACGATAGGTCAAAAGGATCAAAAAATTCAATATTCTTCGCTGTTTGAAAGATGCATAGCCAATGGCCAGTCTTCAAAGTCGACGGACTGCTATTAACAATGATTAGGGTATTGTTAACACTTGGAATTTTTTCAATGAAGTCCGAGGGTATGCAATAGGACTTGTACTGGGACATGTATGGATCCATACTAAATACATTGATTATTTGGTTTGTGTTCACGGTGCAAGGTCTAGTAGAACACTGCCGTCGGGTGTGATTTCCAAATAGGTTTCAAATTGACTCAGTGATATTAGCGTGATACTCTCATTCAGAGCATCGGCAAATGTACACTCTAAACGTACATTCCCTGTTCGTACTATGGTCATATCTTGCATGCCTGACAAATCCAAAACAATAACCCCAGGATTTTTTGAAAACATTGAATCGGTTATTTCATTTTCAAATAGTTGAGAGTCATGATCTAGGGAGTGCATTGTCAACTCATACAGAGTTCTATATGATTTTTTGTCAAACGATAGAGTGTACAGTGGAATACCATTCACTTTGCGCACGAGGCTAGATAGACCGAAAAAATTAAAATCATGGGATATTCAGTCCAGGATCCAACGGCACTGCCACTCTTCACAAAGGCCAAAGCCAATTTTGATGGGATTTCTCCGTTGATAAATGATGAATCGCTATAGCTACGAGAACCGGTGGCAATGTGACGTTGATTGGTGATTGTATGGGAGACAAGAAGTTTAATTTTGTTACCATTGGCTCTTAGATTTTCCACTGCCAATGCAACAGAGCTCATAACTTGTTGTTTTCGGACGTGGAGATCTGCCGATGTGATAATAACAATTGCATTGGGTGCTGCAGGAAGTGTTTTTCTCAAAATGAAATTCGATGGGGCCATCTGCAACTTTATGTCAATCTTGACATTGGGGGGTAGCCATTGGGATATATTGAATATCTCATGATTTAATTTTCCAACTAGATGATACTCCTGGGTCACTGCAGTAGTCAGCTCACCGTCAGTATCAACACCTGATCGATATTCATAGCCCAATGATTGTCATCTCATCTTCTTGTACGCCTTTGCCGTCATCATCATAAATTGTATGTAGCTTGCATAGTTGGATAAATTATTGCTAGTGCTCCCCAATGTTAGATTAATAAATACATTAATTTGTTTGAATAGATTGTGTAGAATACAGTTTCATAGGAGAGAACATCGCCGGCGTTTGGAGTTGTATTATCTGACTTTTTCTTCACCACAACATTTAAATCAATAAATGTTGATGACAATTCAATGAAATAGTCTTCATTGGAAAATATTTGAAAGTGTATATTTTCCGAGAGGGGTTGTTGAGGGTGAAATTGTTCATAGTAGCCATACTTGACACTGACATCAACATTTTCAGCATTGAATAGATTCAATGAGGAACTGATTGATGGATATGATTCCTTGTGGGGAGAAAAGTCATCTTAAGAGAAGAAATCCTTCTTTGATCTAACAATCTTTTTCTTCTTCTGCTGCTGCTGCTGCTGCTTTTTTGTCTTCGTTTTTTTATTTCTGAAAGGCCTTGTTGATGTCCTTTGATTCCTGCCTGGGTGGAGACTGGTGAGTGAATGACGCGTGTGTATGTGTATACACATGTGTACACACATGTGTACACACATGTGTATACATACATATATATATATATATATATATATATATATATATATATATATATATATATATATATATATATATATATATATATCACTCTAAGTGAACCTAGATCAACCCGACTTTTTGAATATCTCTCTCACTATGATTCTGTTTGTGTGTCGTGTCTGTGTGTGTATTGATTCCTATAAAAATTTGTTAACTCGATATAAAATATATCCCTAGAATAACTTATGTAGTTACCATACGAATGTCAAAACTATGGCTCGTGAGGGGATCGAACCCTCGACCTTCGCGTTATTAGCACGAAGCTCTAACCAACTGAGCTAACAAGCCATTAAGAATATTAACTAAACAAAAACAGTATTATGAATTTTTTTAGGCAGAAAAATCACGTAACCCCGTCTAAATTTTTTTTTCATAATTTCTTGAATTAAATTTCTTGGTACTTTGAAATTATTTTAGTTGAAAATGTGGAGTTTTCGTACTGCTCACTTTTTTGCAATGTGTAGGAACCAGCGGGGAATCCCCGCTCGTTTGGAAAGGTGTCAAGGAAAGGCATGCAAGTAGCATGTAGTTTAAAAACGTGTTTAATCACGTTTCTTGAATGATTCAAAATGAAATTTGAAAAATCAAGAAAATGTAACTGTGACAGGGTAAACCACAAGCAAACACTACTGAAATATTCCAACTCTTGCATTTCAACGAAAGAAATTCAAAATGAATTTTGAAAAATCAAGAAAATGTAACTGTGACATGTTAAACCACAACTAAACACTACTGAAATATTCAAACTCTTGAATCTCAACGAAAGAAATTCAAAATGAACTTTGAAAAATCAAGAAAATGTAGCTTTGACAAGGTAAACCAGAACCGAACACTACTGAAATATTCTAACTCTTGCATTTCAACCAAAAAATATTCAAAATGAACTTTGAAAAATCAAGAAAATGTAACTGTGACAAGGTAAACCAAAACCAAACACTACTGAAATATTCCAACTCTTGCATTTCAACGAAAGAAATTCAAAATGAACTTAAACATAACATACAATAAAAAAACTATACTGAGAAAATCTTGCCATTTATTAACTTTTTTTTTATTAATACCAAAAATAAATCACAATGTTATCCAGGCTGGAGATGCCAAATTAAAGAAATTATTGAAAAATTCTCAATACTTAACAGTATCAATATGTTTTTACAAGATTGTATACGCACTACGGACATTTCATTCAAGAAATTATGAAAAAATTGTAAGTAAGTAGCAAATTCTTTTAACAAAATCTAAGTGTTATAGTGATTGGTTGTGGTTTACCTTGTCACAGCTACATTTTTTGATTTTTCAAAGTTAATTTTGAATTTCTTTCATTGAAATGCAAGAGTTGGAATATTTCAGTAGTGTTTTGTTGTTGTTTAACTTGTCACAGATAAATTTTCTTGATTTTTCAAAGTTCATTTTGAATTTCTTTAGTTGAAATGCAAGAGTTTGAATATTTCACTAGTGTTTGGTTGTGGTTTACCTTGTCACAGTTACATTTTCTTGATTTTTCAAAGTTCATTTTGAATTTTTTTCGTTGAAATGCAAGAGTTGGAATATTTCATTAGTGTTTGGTTGTGGTTTTCCTTGTCACAGATACATTTTCTTGATTTTTAAAAGTTGATTTTTTAAAGAATTTCTTTCCTTGAAATCAAGAGTTGGAATATTTCAGTAGTGTTTGGGTCTGGTTTACCTTGTCACAGTTACATTTTCTTGATTTTTCAAAGTTCATTTTGAATTTCTTTCCTTGAAATGCAAGAGTTGGAATATTTCAGTAGTGTTTGCTTGTGGTTTACCCTGTCACAGTTACATTTTCTTGATTTTTCAAAGTTCATTTTGAATCATTCAAGAAACGTGATTAAACACGTTTTTAAACTACATGCTACTTGCATGCCTTTCCTTGACACCTTTCCAAACGAGCGGGGATTCCCCGCTGGTTCCTACACATTGCAAAAAAGTGAGCAGTACGAAAACTCCACATTTTCAACTAAAATAATTTCAAAGTACCAAGAAATTTAATTCAAGAAATTATGAAAAAAAAATTTAGACGGGGTTACGTGATTTTTCTGCCTAAAAAAATTCATAATACTGTTTTTGTTTAGTTAATATTCTTAATGGCTTGTTAGCTCAGTTGGTTAGAGCTTCGTGCTAATAACGCGAAGGTCGAGGGTTCGATCCCCTCACGAGCTATAGTTTTGACATTCGTATGGTAACTAAATAAGTTATTCTAGGGATATATTTTATATCGAGTTAACAAATTTTTATAGGAATCAATACACACACAGACACGACACACAAACAGAATCATAGTGAGAGAGATATTCAAAAAGTTGGGTTGATCTAGGTTCACTTAGAGTGATATATATATATATATATATATATATATATATATATATATATATATATATATATATATATATATATATATATATATATATATATGTATACACATGTGTGTACACATGTGTGTACACATGTGTATACACATACACACGCGTCATTCACTCATCAGTATCCACCAATTAATGAAGCAAAGGAGTTCAACCATTCCTTTCAGAAATAACGCCCCGCTGACGTAGACGCAGCAGCAGCAGCAGAAGAAGAAAAAGAAAAAGAGGGGTAAATCAAAGATTGAGGCATTCGCTTAATATGAAATATGTCCATCCACAAGACTCATATCCATCAATCAGTTCTTCATTGACCCTATTTAATGATGAAAATGTTGATGTCAGTGTCAAGTATGGCTACTATGAACAATTTCACCCTCACCAACCCCTCTCGGAAAATATACACTTTCAAATATTTTCCAATGAAGACTATTTTATTGATTTGTCATCAACATTTATTGATTTAAATGTTGTGGTGAAGAAAAAGTCAGATAATACACCTCCAACTGCCGGCGAGGGTCTCTCCTATGAAACTGTATTCTACACAACCTATTCAAGCAAATTAATGTATTTATTAATGGAACAGTGTGGAGCACTAGCAATAATTTATCAAACTATGCAAGCTACATACAATTTATGATGATGACGCCAAAGGCGTACAAGGAGATGAGAGGACAATCATTGGGCTATGAATATCGAACAGGTATTGATACTGACGGTGAGTTGACTACAGCAGTGACCCAGGAGTATCATCTAGTTGGAAAATTAAATCATGAGATATTCAATATATCCCAATGGCTACCCCCCAATGTCAAAATTGACATAAAGTTGCAGATGGCCCCATCGAATTTCATTTTGAGAAAAACACTTCCAGCAGCACCCGATGCAAATGTCATTATCACATCGGCAATTCTCCACGTTCGAAAACAACAAGTTCTGAGCTCTGTTGCATTGGCAGTGGAGAAGCTAAGAGCCAATGGCAACAACATTAAACTTCTTGTCCCCCATACAATCACCAATCCACGTCACATTGTCACCGGTTCTCGTAGCTATAGCTATTCATCATTTATCAATGGAGAAATCCCATCAAAATTGGCTTTGGCCTTTGTGAAGAGTGGCAGTGCCGTTGGATCCTGGACTGAATATCCCCATGATTTTAATTTTTTCGGTCTATCTAGCCTCGTGCGCTAAGTGAATGGTATTCCACTGAACACTCTATCGTTTGACAAAAATCCTATAGAACTCGTAAGAGTTGACAATGCAATCCCTAGATCATGACTCTCAACTGTTTGAAAATGAAATAACCGATTCAATGTTTTCAAAAAATCATGGGGTTATTGTTTTGGATTTGTCAGGCATGCAAGATATAACCATAGTACGAACAGGGAATGTACGTTTAGAGTGTACATTTGCCAATGCTCAGACTGAGAGTATCACGCTAATATCACTGAGTCAATTTGAAACCAATTGGGAAATCACACCCGACGGCAGTGTTCTACTAGACCTTGCACCATGAACACAAACCAAATAATCAACGTATTTAGTATGTATCCATACATGTCCCAGCACAAGTCCTATTGCATACGTTCTGACTTCATTGAAAAAATTTCAAGTGTTAACAATACCCTAATCATTGGTAATAGCAGTCCATCGACTTTGAAGACCGGTCATTGGCTATGCATCTTTCAAACAGCGAAGAATATTGAATTTTTTGATCTTCTTGACCTATCATATAAATTCTACGTTCCATATATCAGCAACTTTATTGAAAGCAGGGGGAAAACCATTATTAAAAATCATCGAAGTGTACAGGATTTAACGACTAAGACATGTGGTTTTCATGCACTACTCTTTTTCGTGTTCAGAAGTCGTGGCTACACCTACAAGCAGTTTCTCAACATCTACGTTGACTTACCTCGATTGAACGACTTTCTAGAGGAGAATATAATTACAAATGTATTTAATATTGATTTTAGTGCCCTAAGAATAAAATGTTCCAAAGATGTATGTGAAATTGTTTATCAATAAAAAAATTATATACATGATAAAACGACTTTTCTACTCTTTAGATTTCATCTACTACTAGGTATTTGTCTACAACAACTAGTGCAGGTAGATTATCTGAATTCACTGTGTACTGATCCTGATGTAGTGCAATGTCAGGGTCACATTTTCTACAGTAGAGTGTGACTTCACTCTTGTCATATCTCTTTGTACAGTCAATGATACTATTCGCATTCATTCTATAGAATTCACATGTTTCAATTTGCCTATTTGAAGCAATTTCACAAACAGTGTCCTCAAGTGTCGAATCACATTCCGTCACAGCCAAATAAAAATCAGTGGGCTTATAATCATAACACCCATTGTCTTCACGACAATGACGTAGAAACCACATTCTTTTGTTGTTCCAACAATTGAACCGTTGACCTGGTTCCTCCTTCCAGAACAATCTAAAACCACGACAATACCAATCTCGTAGCAATAAACTAAAATCACGGTTAGGATTCTTTCCAATCATACCGGGATATGTATTCTCCCACTGCTTACCTTTATCATAATGGCTATTGGAGCATTGGTAGCCTCGAGGATGAGCGTCACACACCTCTTCAAGACAGGAATTATAACCTTTAATTTGTACAGCATATCCTCTATGCAATTTACACGGGTTGCAGAATCTACACTTTTCACCATACTACTCAATCATTCTGCAATTCTCACATGATGACCAGCTGCCCTGTGTGTACATAAATAACGGACATGTATGGAACATTTTGTCATGTGTTAACGCTCTCACTGCCACAATGAAACTGAGATAGCAACAAAAAAAAAATGTCTGAGAGAGAGAGAGAGGAGTAAATCATCCTTGAGCACCATCTTTCTTATGAAAAAAAAAGTCCTAAATTTCTAAAAACTAATGTTTAAAAGCATATCCACAATATCATTTTGTCGTGTTGTGATCAATATATCAATAAATTGTGTAAATGCATTTGGACCACGATGTAGAAGCTTCATACAATAGTCTAATGATGGAGAATCAGTTTTCATTATATCGACAAGCATTCCCCGAGAAAATATCTTCCTTTGAATAGACAACTCTAGAAAATCATCGTCTAGAATCAAACGCTTTTCCATAAGAACTAGATTCCTCATGATTCGATCTTTCTCGAATCTATCCATTTCTTAGAGTCATAACTCTCTCACAACCACCTTAAGACTAACCAGAATTTCTTTTTTCTACTCTAGAAAATATGTGCTAGTCTACTATAGAAAGAAAAATAACATTGATTTAGAAACAGTTTTATTAATCATAGTTACAATAATAATAATATTCACTGATGCATTTTGTTCTCATCAATATATTTCGATAGGACATCTAATGCTGACCGAAGTTTATTTATATGGAGAATATTTACTTTTCCAGCAAAACACAACTGCTCCTCCTGCTTAAATTTGCTTAATGATATCACATATCTCGCATACATAGTGTCCCATTCAAGACATAGTCTACAGCCAGCAGTTATTTCCACAGCTACATTAGGTACTCGTATATCGTTGCTGCTGCTGCTGTCGGTTCCATCATTAATCTCCAATAGTGTAAATGCACCACTCATTTTTTTTCTCCACTAATATCCTTGCAAATAAAAACTATTCTCTTTGAATTCAATTCTCTTACTAATATGAATTGTAAAGAAAACTATTCCTTTTATTCAAATCCTAATCACCAATCAAGTTATACTTTGAAATTGCGTAAATCCTCTTGACAAAGAGTGTAATGACCGAGTGTAATGACCTGTTTACCTACCAGAAAAAAACCTGTTTGTACGGGGGCGCAAGCAAATTCAATAGATGGTATATACTAGGAACGGGTGGATGGGAGGTCCTGGGGTAGGGAGGTTGGGAGGAAGAAGTTAATTTGGATTTGATAATGTGAAGGAGTTTGGTTTGTTTGTTCCCCCCATTTTTTAGTTTATTTAGTTGTTGTTTGTTCGTGTTTTTTGTAAATGGCTAGCCGTTTTACTGCACGTCAGCAAAAACATAGGTTTTTTCATTAGTGCAGTAATTGTAAATTGATAAGTGTTATAATCGTGTTTATTAATAAAGTAATAAAGTAAAAAAAATAAAGTGATTAAACAATCCTTGTGTTTCAGGGACGGTTCTTAAAGAATTGGAACAAAAGGTCGAACTTTAGCATAGAGAGCAGGGTATTGAGAAGGGGACAGTCCCTTTCATATGCGGAACAATTTCTGTTTGTTTTAAGTTTTAATGTTGCTCCTTACTATCAGTTGAGTTTTTTTTTTTATTTTGATCGTTTTCCAAAAAATATCCATAAATCCACCTTTTCCAAATATAGGAAAAACCGAAAAATTCCTCCATTGCAGTTTCTGCAGTCAAAATTCGTCCCCGGGCACAATTCACATCTTAAAAATCTCCCCATGTGTCAGAACAAACATTATATATGAATTCTTACAACTTTAGTCCCATGTAAAATTTCCTCTGTAAAGTTCACCCCCAAAACTTCCCTCCGATCGGAAAATTCCCCCTTCTCCCCACAGAAAATTCCCCCTCGAAAAATATCTGTGATGGCTGCCCTCCAATATTTTTGGTCACCTAAAAGGACACTAGAGCTTCTAATTTTCGATCAAAAGAGCCTTCTCCCGATTTTGCAGGATCACTGTTTTAATAAGATTACCCTTGGGGAAAAAAATAAATAGAATAAAAAATATACACGCAATCTGTCTTTTGGCAAAAATTGCCAAATTCCACGATTTTGTACATAGGAGCTTGAAATTACTACAGTAGACTTTTCTGATACGCTGAATTTGATGGTGTGATTTTTATTAGGATTCATTGACTTTTAGGGGATACTTTTTCCATTTTTCAAAAATAAAACAGAAACCTAAAAAGTACTTCAGTTTTTATGTTCTCCTGAAAAATATAGATTTTGTAAGATAATCCCTTTCAAATTACCACTGACTGTCATTTTTTGAAGTTTTTTGGCAATATTAGTGCAAGTAAAGGTATGAGGTCATAATATTGGCTCAGGGTGTTGGAGGCAAGGTTGCCACACCACTAAAATGAAACCCTTTATTTTGCTCTTTTTTTCGCGGCATTCGACCTACATTCTCCATTCACCAATTTCGGATGTACTTCAACTTTACAATGATAGCAAACATAGTTATTCAAATACTACTGGAAATTATGGAATATCCTACCTGCCTTGTTAAAACATTATTAAATATTCTATTGAGGGAAAAAAGGAAGCTGAAATAAAACTATTTTGATTGTAAATAAAACTAAACGCTTTTTGAGTCAGTGCCGCAAATTACTTCATTAAAATAATTTTTTTTACTCGGCCGATTCTGAGGTTCTGACTCTGGTTAACTAACCCCTCCCTCGCGTCAGGCCTAACTATGGGAACTTCGTAAACATAAGCGTATTTTCAAATTTATCTGATAAGTTTGCATCCAGATAAAATAGGAAAGGTTATGTGTGGTGTCCATCACTGTCCTCTACGATTAACTCCCCTCATCTCCTTATAGGGAGCTTTCTTGTCTTGTGCCGCTTTTTAAAACTGTTAGAAAGATCTTGAAGGCATTCCGATCCCTTGGATTTCTTAGAGGAGCAAATATTTAGGACAGTGTCCTTGAAAACCAAAGCACTCCAAAACAATTTGACCGTTTTTTTTAAACCGTAATATTTTGAATTACATTTTGAAAAAAAAATATTTCGCGCCTTTTCTTTTAAGTTACGTAAACATTTCTTTAATTAGTTACGAAATAAAATAAATAGCAGAGTCAAACTCAAAAGGAGCAGAAATTAATACGAGTAGGTTTCAAACCCCCCTATGCTTTCTAAAAGCCAGAATATAGTTTGTTCTTTACTGAAAAAATTCAAATGAATAAGCATTGTGAGTTGAATATACATATGCCGGTATTTATTCCTTAAAATCTTAATTAAATTTTGATTTCATAAAGTTATAAAAGCGAAAACATTTAAAAGAATTTTTTCAGTAAAGTAAAAATTAAATTCTTACTTTCAGAAAGCATAGGGGTTTTGAACCCTACTCATATTGATTTCTGCTCGTTTTGAGTTTGACTCGATTATTTATTTTAATTTCTGTTCGCTTTGGGCTACATTTATTTATTGATACTGATTTGCGGTAGCTGTACACTTGGTAGATTATTGGATTCTATTTTTGTTAATTTTTGGTTTGATGGAGTTCTTTACTTTTTTTTTGAAAAACTTATTTTGTGGACTTTTTTTAAATTAATTTCTGTTCGTTTTATACTGACATAGTCTTTTTAAGGGAAAAAGAAAATAATAGTTTGGATCTTTCAGGTTTTCCTTTAAGGATTTATAGTTTGGCTTGCAATTTATATGCTGAAGAAACTTTTTCAGCAATTTTTAACAACAGTAAACTCTTTTGAAAATCATATCACAAATAGTAGTGTTTAATTTAGTCATATATATCCTCTAGTTGATCTGATAAATAAAAGTTAATACCATTCCCAAAAAATTATATCTATGCTCTTTGACAGCCTGGATACACTTACACTCTTTTGATTCAGTAAAATTTTAAGAGCAGAAGTAGCAATAGAATTAGCCCCAAAAATTTGAACTTAATAACCTCAGTCGTACTTGGCATATTGCTGAGATGTCTTATTGGCAACCAGTATACAAACAGTGCATTTTGATTTAATTTTAAAATAACATTTAGTTTTTAAGCATAATGGGCAAATTACATAACTGAGGGGGGTGACCTACCAAATAACCCTAGAGATATAGTTACTAAAAATTCAGCTATGTTGAACAAAATGGCTGTCTTAAAATTTTGATTGGAAGTGTCTGGAAAATTATGAGCTAAACAGGAAGTCTGATTGTCCTCCAATTATTTTTTACTCTTAAGAGGGCACTATAACTTTTAATTTTCAATCAAATTAGCTCCTTTAAAATATCAATGATATTACTAGCTATGATAGAGCATCGCTGCCTGTGTCCTTGTACGCCCTATAGTGCTTATATGCCCTTTCAATACCTGCATTCACATAGATTTTTAATTGAAACTCCTCCTAAACGTTCCCTAAAAGTTTCAACTTATTGCCATTAGTGTCGTAAGTTACAGTAACCGTAGAAAAAACATTAAATGAATACACACATTGTCTTCTGGCTAGCTCAAAATCCAGAAGCTATGAAGGTATAAAGGTGAAATATTCAGAGAATATTTCTGTTGTACGGATGACAACCTCCCATGCGTATGCCGTTTGTCAAAAAGGCATATCAGCAATATCTTAGAAACAGTTTCGCATGTGAAATTAAAAACTTACAAAGCTTGTTGTGGGGGATGTTGAACTAACCAAAAGACAATATTTGCATAATAATCCTAATGCTTCTACTCCTACAACTACTGCTACTGTTGTTATTACTGCTGCTACTACTACTGCAGCTAAAGCTAAGACTACTACTATTAACTGTACTCCTACTGCTGCTACTATATTTACTGGTGCTATTACTACAACTAATAAACCTAAGGGTATTAAGGCAAAAATAAGAACCTTTTCACCAAATGCATCTGATTGAAATTGTGCTAAGTTAATTTTGTTCAAAATAGTCTAAAGAACATATAACAATGCTACCAGGGTTAGCACAACCCTCCAGAGCCCTGGGAAAAGGGCTTTTAGTTATGCACTGGGGACATATAAGATTTTTATGGAATGGGTGGTCGTATTAAATTCAGATGGGTCTCATTTGATTTTAAATTGGAAAATATAGAGCCCTTTTTAATAGTCAAAGTGATTTGAGAGACAAATCCCCCCCACGCCCATGCTTTCCCATAGTAAGTGTCCAAACAAATTTTTGAGGTATCAATTTTTCAATTCTTGTTGAAAGGTTCAGTAATTATATACAGCACTAATTTTAGAAGCCTCAGTGGCATTAATATTAACACTCAAATAACACTTTTTTTCAATATTCCTTTGAAAACATGATATAAATATCAATTTAAAATCATCAACCACCACAGAAGCATCGGTGATGTTGATGCATCCTCTTGATAAACTATATGGACATAGTGCGTTTCAATTTATTTCAATACAGTTACAATATTACCCAAAATTTTCGCCTTAATACCCTTGGGATGATTGGTCGGAGTAATAGTACCAGTAAATATAGCAACCGCAGTAGGGGTACAGTTCATATTAGTAGTCTCAACTTTAATTGAGGCAGCAGTCGCAATGGTAGCATAAGTAGTAGAAGTTTTAGGAACAGAAATAATAGTATTATGATGCAAATATTGTCTTTTGGTTAGTTCAACATCCCCCACAACAAGCTTTGTAAGTTTTAATTTCACATGCGACACTATTCCTAAGATATTGCTGATATGCCCTTTTGAAAAACTGCATACGGATGGGAGGTTGTCATCCGTACAACAGAAATATTCTTTGAATATTTCACCATCATACCTTCATAGCTTCTGGATTTTGAGCTACCCAGAAGACACTGTGTGTATTCATTTAATGCTTTTTCTACGGTTACTGTAACTTACGACTTCAATGGCATTAAGTTGAAACTTTTAGGGAACGTTTAGGAGCTTCAATTAAAAATCTATGTGAATGCAGGTATTGAAAGGGCATATAAGCACTATAGGGCATACAAGGACACAGGCAGCGATGCTCTATCATAGCTAGTAATATCATTGATATTTTAAAGGAGCTGATGTGATTGAAAATTAAAAGTTTATATTGCCCTCTTAAGAGTAAAAAATAATTGGAGGACAATCAGACTTCCTGTTTAGCTCGTAATTTTCCAGACACTTCCAATCAAAATTTTAAGACAGCCATTTTGTTCAACATAGCTGTATGGTCTAGTAACTATATCTCTAGGGTTATTGGGTAGGTCACCCCCCCAGTTATGTAATTTGCCCATTATGCTTAAAAACTAAATGTCGTTTTAAAATTAAACCAAAATATACTGTTTGTATACTGGTTGCCAAGAAGACATCTCAGCAATATACCAAGTACAACTGAGGGTATTAAGTTCAAATTTTCGGTGCTACTTCTATTACTACTTCTGCTCTTAAAATTTTACTAATCAAAACAGTGTAACTGTATCCAGACTGTGAAAGAGCATAGATTTGATTTTTTGGGAATGTTATTAACTTTTATTTATCAGGTCAACTAGAGGATGTATATGACTAAAGTAAACACTACTATTTGTGATATGATTTTCAAAAGAGTTTACTGTTGTTAAAAATTGCTGAAAAAGTTTCTTCAGCATATAAATTGCAGGCCAAACTATAAATCCTTAAAGGAAAACCTGAAAGATCCAAACTATTATTTTCTTTTTCCCTTGAAAAGACTATGTCAGTATAAAACGAACAGAAATTAATTTAAAAAAAAAATTCCACAAAATAAGTCTTTCAAAAAAAAGTAAAGAGCTCCATTAAACCAAAAATTAACAAAAATAGAATAAAATAATCTACCAAGTATACGACTACCGCAAATCAGTATCAATAAATAAATGTAGCCCAAAGCGAACAGAAATTAAAATAAATAACCGAGTCAAACTCAAAACGAGCAGAAATCAATATGAGTAGGGTTCAAAACCCCTATGCTTTCTGAAAGTAAGAATTTAATTTTTACTTTACTGAAAAAATTCTTTTAAATGTTTTCGCTTTTATAACTTTATGAAATCAAAAATTAATTAAGATTTTAAGGAATAAATATCGGCATATGTATATTCAACTCACAATGCTTATTCATTTGAATTTTACAGTAAAGAACAAACTATATTCTGGCTTTTAGAAAGCATAGGGGGGGGGGTTGAAACCTACTCGTATTAATTTCTGCTCGTTTTGAATTTGACTCTACTATTTATTTTATTTCGTAACTAATTAAAGAAATGTTTACGTAACGTAAAAGAAAAGGCGCGAAATATTTTTTTTTTCAAAATGTAGTTCAAAATATTACTGTTTAAAAAAAAAACGGTCAAGTTGTTTTGGAGTGCTTTGGTTTTCAAGGACACTGTCCTAAATATTTCCTCCTCTAAGAAATCCAAGGGATCGGAATGACTTCAAGATCTTTCTAACAGTTTTAAAAAGCGGCACAAGACAATAAAGCTCCCTATAAGGAGATGAGGGGAGTTAATCGTAGAGGACAGTGATTGACACCACTCCTAACCTTTTCTATTTTATCTGAATGCAAGCTTATCAGATAAATTTGAAAATACGCTTATGTTTACGAAGTTCCCATAGTTAGGCCTGACGCGAGGGAGGGGCTAGTTAACCAGTCAGAACCTCAGAATCGGTCGAGTAAAAAAAAATTCTTTTAAAGAAGTAATTTGCGGCACTGGCTCAAAAAAACGTTTAGTTTTATTTACAATCAAAATAGTTTTATTTCAGCTTCCTTTTTTTCCCTCAACAGAATGTTTAATAATATTTTAACAAGGTAGGTAGGATAGTCCGTAATTTCCAGTAGTATTTGAATAACTATGTTTGCTATCATTGTAAAATTGAAGTACATCCGAAATTGGTGAATGAAGAATGTAGGTCGAATCCCGCGGAAAAAAGGATCAAAATAAAGGGTTTCATTTTAGTGGTGTGGCCAACTTGCCTCCAACACCCTGAGCCAATATTATGACCTCATACCTTTGCTTGCACAAATAGTGCCAATAAACTTCAAAAAATGACTGTCAGTGGTAATTTGAAAGGGATTATCTTACAAAATCTATATTTTTCAGGAGAACATAAAAACTGAAGTAGGCTACTTTTTAGGTTTTTGTTTTATTTTTGAAAAAGGGAAAAAATATCCCCTAACAGTCAAGGAATCCTAATAAAAATCACACCATCAAATTCAGCGTATCAGAAAAGTCTACTGTAGTAATTTCAAGCTCCTATGTACAAAATCGTGGAATTTGGCAATTTTCGCCAAAAGACAGATTGCGTGTATATTTTTTATTCTATTTATTTTTTTCCCAAGGGTGATCTCTCCTCAACGCCTCGCTCTTTACGCTAAAGTTTTTTATTCTTTAAAAAAATAGAGTTGTGAGAAAGTCAAACTTTAGCGTAAAGAGCGAGGCGTTGAGGAGGGGACATCCCCTGTCATATACGGAATAATTTCTGTTCGTTTTAAGTTTTAACGTCGTTCCTTACTTTCAGTTAAAAAAACTTGTTTTTTTTATTTAATTTGTGAACGTTTTTTAATTAATGCAGGTTTTGATTTTGGTTCACCGTACATGAATAATTCAAACAAAATTTGCATATTAATTTTACTTTTATTTGGTTAAATGGCTTTCTCGAAACTTGTTTAATTTTATTTACGAACGTTTTTATTAGAATTAATATACGTAACTTACGAATTAACTTACGTAACGAACATCTATATTCATAGATTTTTAATACGTATATTATGGGGCTCACCCCCTAGTCAATACCTTGCTCTTTAAGCTTAAGTTCGAATTTGGTCAAATTCCATAGAAATGAACGTTTAATAACAAAGACCGTTAAATATAGTAAATAGGTCTTATGAAAGTACTAAAAAATCTTTGGCTTAATGAGTGAGGAACTGACTAGGGGTGAACCCAATCATAGACGTAATATTTTTTATTCGTTTTAAGTTTAGGTGTTGCTCCTTACTTTCACTTAAAAAAATTGTTTTTCTTTAATTTAATTTCTTATCTTTTTTTTTAATAATGCTGGGAAATCCCGCGCCCCCTTCATAGCAGATTCCTTTCTCCCATGAAAACTTTTTTTATGGAAAGATCCTCCCATACGACCCCCGACCCAACCCCCCTCTCCCCCCCAAAAAAAAACCTACCAGAAAAATCCCCCCTGAAAACGTCAGTATACTTCCCAATAACCAATACTATGTGTTAACATCGGGTAAAGTTCATAACTTTCAGCCCTCCTCCCCGGGAACTTCGGGTGATTAAATCATTCTAAAAGACATAGTTATCATTTTTTCAACCATGCTGAACAAAATGTCTATCTCAAAATTTTGATCGGGTGACTTTGGGAAAAAATGAGCGTGGGAGGGGGCCTAGTCCCCCCCCCCCATTTTTGATCACTTAAAAAGGGCACTAGAACTTTTAATTTCCGTTCCAATGAGTCCTACCGCGATATTCTAGGACCACTGGGTCGATACGATCACCCCAGGGAAAGAAAAAAAAAAAAAATAAACACGCATCCGCGATCTTTCTTCTGGCAAAAAATGCAAAATTTCACATTTTTGTAGATAGGCGCTTGAAACCTCTACAGTAGGGTTCTCTTATATGCTGAATATGATGGTATGATTTTCATTAAGGTTCTATAACATTTAGGGGGTCTTTACCCCTTTTTTCTAAATCAGTCAAATTTTCTCATTTTTCGCGTAACTTTTGACGAGTAAGACTAAACTAAATGAAACTTATATATTTGAAATCAGCATTAAAATCTGATTCTTTTGATGTATATATTGGTATATCAGCATAAAATCTGATTCTTTTGATGTATATATTGGTATATCAGCATATCAGCAATATCTTAGGAATAGTGTCGCATGTGAAATTAAAACGTTCAACGCCTGTTGTGGGGGATGTTGAACTAACCAAAGGACAATATTTGCATAATAATACTAATACTTCTACTCCAACAAATAGTGCTGCTAATACTATTACTGCCACTACTATTGCTGCTACTAAAATGATGACTGCTAATATGGGATGTATCGAAATAACGGTAGATGTCTCTGATGGTAATGTAACTCTAATAAGTCAATCCCTAAATCTCAAGGCGAAAATTTTGGCTGACGTCGTAGATGTATTTAAATAAATCGAATCACACTATGCCCATATAGGTTGTCAAGAGGACGTATCAGCAATGCTTCAGGACCGGTTGATGGTTTTAAGTTAAAAATTTCATCGTGTGTTGAAGGGGGTGTTGAAAAAAATGTGCTATTTGCATGTTGCTACTAATGCTACTACTGCTACTACAACTATTGCTACGCATAATTACTAAACCTTTCAAAAATGCTGAAAAAATTGATGTCTCTAAACTTTGTTTAGATATTTGTTATGGAAAATGATGAGCGTGGGGGGGATTTGTCTCTCAAATCACTTTGACTATTAAAAAGGGCTCTATATTTTCCAATTTAAAATCAAATGAGACCCATCTGAATTTAATACGACCACCCATTCCATAAAAATCTTATATGTCCCCAGTGCATAACTAAAAGCCCTTTTCCCAGGGCTCTGGAGGGTTGTGCTAAAGTTCTTAACTTTCAGCCCTCCTCCCCGGGGACTTCGGGTGATTAAATCATCCTAAAAGACATAGTTATCATTTTTTCGACCATGCTGAACAAAATGTCTATCTCAAAATTTTGATCGGGTGACTTTGGGAAAAAATGAGCGTGGGAGGGGGCCTAGTTGCCCCCCCATTTTTTTGATCACTTAAAAAGAGCACTAGAACTTTTAATTTCCGTTCCAATGAGTCTTACCGCGATATTCTAGGACCACTGGGTCGATACGATCACCCCTGGGGAAAAAAAAAAAAAAAAAACACGCATCCGCGATCTTTCTTCTGGCAAAAAATGCAAAATTCCACATTTTTGTAGATAGGCGCTTGAAACCTCTACAGTAGGGTTCTCTTATACGCTGAATATGATGGTATGGTTTTCATTAAGGTTCTATAACATTTAGGGGGTCTTTACCCTTTTTTTCTAAATCAGACAAATTTTCTCATTTTTCGTGTAACTTTTGATGAGTAAGACTAAACTAAATGAAACTTATATATTTGAAATCAGCATTAAAATCTGATTCTTTTGATGTATATATTGGTATATCAGCATAAAATCTGATTCTTTTGATGTATATATTGGTATCCAAATTCCGTTTTTTAGAGTTTCGGTTACCATTGAGCCGGGTCGCTCCTTACTTACATTTCATTACTACGAACTGTTTGATTCATCCAGATTTTTAACAAGCTTGAAAACAGGTATTGGGGTCAATCGGGGGGAGGGACATCTGTCCAGTCTATTTTTTTCTTGCCCCTCTCCCTACATGCTGATAAATACCTTGTTCTTAAGATGGGTGAAAAAAATCTGACAATTTTGCCCCCATTTGAATTTCGGAAAATGCATTTGCTGCTTAAAAAAGAAGTAACTTAAAGAAGAGATTTAATTGTATTGTTTTTGGTATTTATTGTAAAAAGATAAAAGTGTTGCATCATCATGCATATGATGATTTAATTTTGGTCAATAAATTTCATTTTATCAAATATTTCAGTTACTATGGGTTCGAGTTCGTCCTTTACTGCAACTTTTATGCTAGGTTGCAGTTAGAGCTGCAACCATCATTCAATTTAGAGAATCATTGCCACTTCATATACAAATGGGCAGAATGTTACAGGATCCTTCTAAAATACTAAAGTTAATTTTATTTTGATCATCTGGTTTGTATCATCTGGTTATGATCATCTGATGATTTTTCAATATTTCGGTATGATAACGCTTTCTTCGAAACTAATATCATTTTGACGAGGGAATCTACTGAAGGTCGCCCACAAGAAATGTGGGCTAGAACACAAGTGGATGGTCCTGATGGGAATATGATACTGAATGAGATAAAGCATGACTCAAGCCAAACAGAAATGTAAGCAGCAGACTGATAATAAGAATTGGAAAGAAGAGGGTCCATGACCTTGGCTGAATAGCTCACAGTTCTTGAAGAAATAAGTAATATGAATGTAAGTGAGACGGTTTGAATATTGAGGTTGATAGGGACAACATCATAGGGACTTCTTTAAATTAAGTTATGACCCTACCCGGCTAAAACTACGAGATAGCCCTTACGTAAAATTCAAAGGCGAAAACGGATAAGATTTTAGCGGTGTTTCAAGAGATTGGTTTTCTTCATTAACAAGAAAGTTGACTAAGCTATTGCTAGGATTCTTCTTATTCACAAATGAAGAAAACTCTGAAGTAGCCATTAATCCAGATTATGAAAAAATATGTCTTAATTCAGAGAAATTATTCAAGCTTATCGGAAGGCTCTTTAGCTTTGCTTTTCTTACGTTTGACATCACCATGACTTCACATGAAATGACGTTTGCTTGGGATTTTGCAACATACTTTTAAAAGTTGTTGCTCAACTGGGAGCTTAATAAAAAATATTCGGAACAATTCAACAAACCTGACTCAAGTTTTACCACATTATACTACGTTATCACAGAGTGGGATGATCTCGAATCCTCCATATCAGAAGGAGAGTCTACTCACCACTGTCCTGTTGCAACTGATTACATAATAATATTGTTTAGATTATGATGTCTATGACGAGAGATTGTCGTGCGAACACATCATATATTGCGTCATGATTACATCAGTCTATACCATTGTAAAACGAGTCAGTTTTTCGTCCCCTGTATTAGCGTTGCAGCAGCAACACTTTGGTTTATGAACTGCGTAACAGTGTGAACTGCAATTTTCATGACAAAACAGCTAACAGTTGCTGTGAAGTTTTGTCACAGTCAAAGCCTAATAAAACTAAGAACCAAGAAAGGAATACGTCAAACACAGGAACAGAGGGAGAAAAAAAAAACAGAGGAGAATGAGAACGAAGCGACACAGGACAGAAGGAGCAAAGGAACAAAGTCAGGAAACAAAAATACAGAAAATAACATAAGAAAATACGGAGGAGTGAATAAATACACCAACAGAGAAAAACACAGGACCAAAAATTTGAGCAAACTAAGTAATAAATTTCACAGCAAAAACGAAACACAGAAACAAATATAGTAACGAACATAGTAACATAGTAACGTATTATAACATTATGCGAAACTCCGAGTAAGCAACTCTCTACTGGATTCATTTTAATAAAGAAGCATTAATGACATAGTTAGCTCTGACGAACAAAAGCCCATAGTAACCGAAAGTTAAAAAACGAGTATTGAATAAAACTGTCGTGTGAAAAAATTGCCATCTGACATTGAATCAGGAAGTTAACTATTGTTTTGGTTAATCTTAAAAGTGAAAGTTTAGTGCAAAAAGAAATTTATGGTAATTTTGTAAAAGAGCCTGAAACTCCCCAGAAATGGTGTCAGATCAACCTGAAAAGTGTACCATTGCAACCAGCATGGTCGAAAACCATTTACAGGGAAATTATATTCCCCCTGCTTGAACAACAAAGAAAATCGCTTTTTTGCATCTGTAGCACTGATCTGTCTCCCTTTTTTCTTTTTTTTCACCAGGGCTAGTGAATGACCAGAACATCATAGAGAGATTTGTAATAGCTCATTGGAAAGAGACTTAAATTTGTAAGTGTCCTTTTAAGTGACAAAAAAGACTGGAGGGCAACAAGCCCCCCCCCTCCCTATAGGTCCGCTCCCCCTAAAGTCATCCAATCAAAATTTTGAGATAGCCATTTTGTTCAACATATTTCAAAGATTCAATATATATGGTTTTGCCAATATGACTCGCCATAGTTCCTTGGGAAACTGCTATACGTTCTGTCGGCATCGGGCGTACCGACATCTCGCGTATTAGAATGGGCGTATTGCTACTGGGCGTTTTGGTATTGCCTGTATCTTAGACAAATGTTTAGTGGCTCATATAAAATACATTGCTCATATAAACGCCCTTCCTTCCTATAGATTCCGCCATCAGCAAGTTTCAAATCATGGTTGCAGCGTTAGCTGCAACCTAGTAAAGCGGGAACCAAAGCCCATAGCAACCAAAAGTTAAAAAACGCGTTTTGAAAAACAAAATGTCTTGTAAAAAAATTGCCATCTGACACTGAATCAGGAATGGTAAGCATTGTTTCGGTTAATCTTAAAAGTAAAAGTTTATTGCTAAAAGAAATTTATAGTGATTTCGAAAAAGAGCCTTAAACCCTTGAAAATGGCGTCAGATCAAAATGAAAAGTATACCATTGCAATTAGCATGGTCCAAACCCTTTCGTAGGGTAAATATAGTCTCCCACCTTGAACAATTACTTTTTTGCAACTGATATCTCCTTTTTTTTTCTTTTTTTTTCACCAGGGCTAACGAATGACCAGAACATCATAGAGATGTTTAATGGCTCATTAGAATGGAAATTAAATTTTAGAATTATGTAGGCTCATCTTAGTTTTGACAACATTTTTGGAGAAACTAAATATCATGGTTGCAGCGGCAGCTGCAACCTTATAAAGAGCGAACCACAGCCCATAGTAACCATAAGTTAAAAACCACGCTTAGAACAAAACTATCTAGTGAAAAAATTGCCATCTGACACTGACTGAGGAATGATGACTATTATTTCGGTTTGTCTTAAAAGTACAAGTTTATTGCGAAAAGAAATTTGTGGTGATTTCGAAAAAAGCCTGAAACCTCTCGGAATTGGAGATAGATCAAAATGAAAAATGTACCGTTGGAATCAGCATGGCCGAAAACCTTGTATATGGAAATTACAGTCCCTCTCATTGGACAACAAAGAAAATCACTTTTTTATATCGGTAGCACTGATCTGTCTCCCGTTTTTTATTTTCTTTTTTTCTAGCAGGGCTAGAGGGTGGCCAGAGTATCTTAGAGAGATGTGTAATAGCTCATTCGAAATGGAATTACATTTGTAAGTGCCCTTTTTAAGTGACCAAAGAGATTGGATGGCAACTAGCCCCCCTCCCTACAGGCCCCTCCCCCCAAAGTCATCCAATCAAAATTTTAAGATACCCATTTTGTTCAACATAGTCAAAGGTCTAGTATCTATTGTTTTATTGATTCTTAATTGCTACTGAATATAATATTTTTTTAAACAAAGGAAATCTATTTCGATATTAAAACGATGAATTACAGATCTATATCTTGTTTAAGAAAAAAAAAAAAAAAAAAAAAAAAAAAAAAAAAAAAAAATATGATGCCCTCATTTTTAAAATCATATCCCGAGAAGGGATATGATTTTAGATATTACTCATATCTACGTGCTTTTTATCAATTTTATCATCCATAAGTGCCATATAGTACTATAAACGGCACTTTTGGTACCACTTCTTAAGTGGAAGAGTTTGGAAGAATAAAACGGTACCATTGCAATAATTATGGTCCAAAGCCCTTAAATGGAGGTTTTTATACCCCTCACATATACTCCTCCTCCAGACCCTCTTAGTAGGTTTCATAAATCTCCTACTCATCTTAAAAGTAAAAGATTAACTAAAACTAAAATCTTTTCAACTCAAAATTTACCAAAAATTAAGCTTGAATCATCAACAGTTTTTAATTGAACGTTCAAACTTCCCTCTGCGATGAAGCCTGTGTGCTAGTTCTAACGGTAGTAATTGAGGGGAAAAGACGTTCGTGCCCCCTTACTTTTTCACTCCTGCCTAGGTTTTGAAAAACACCTTTTTTTTGGTCATTTCATTGGAAAAGATACCTTTTTCATTTAAAAAAATGGCGGAAACAACCGAAAGTACACTTTGTGGGAATGTGCTATCAAGTCAAATTTTTAAAAAGCGATTAGGTATAAATATAAGCTTTTAAATGAGCCCTTGAACAGCTCTCTTTTGCTATAGAAGCCTTCTAGTTTCTGCTAGTCAGTAGGTGTTTTATTTTAAGTCCTGTCTTCCTTATGGCTTTTTCAGGCAAAGTCGGCCGAGTAAAAACAGCCTATTGCTCATCGAAAAACAAACGTTCGTGAAAAACATGTATTGTTTTGGGAAGTATGGATGAACTTCATGTTATAGACTGAAAGTTTTTCGTAGCTGTCAAGGTTGTTTGCAGAGAGGTGTCTTAACTCCCCTGGATCGGTGATAATTAGAACATAACTTTTCAACTGAAACTAAGGAGTGCTATTAAAACTTAAAAAGAACATACATTATTCCGTACAAATAAAGAAGATTATGGCAGCGTTGTTTCTACATTAAATTTTAATCAAAAACTAACAAAGACTAATTTTAAAAAACGAATTTTTTCCGAGGGAAGTAAAAAGCGAAGTTGAAACTTAAAATGAACAAAAATGATTCCTTCACATCCTATCTAACATATATCGATAAAACTAGTACAAATAAACCCACTAATTATGTTTCCCTATGTTTCTAGGATTATAGAAAACTAGCGCTAACACAAAAGTCAAGTATAAAAAACAGGAATATTGCTTTGGGAGTGAAAAGTGAGTATGTAGCCTGACAACAATAGACTAATCTGTAAAGTTTTTATTGTCTTACACCAGTTACGACATCAGTAACTTTCAGAATACAGAAATATTGGATTGATTTATCAGGTAGCATTTTGGTCCCGCCAGCTATAATGCCCATAGTGAGTAATATACAATCTTAAATTGTAAGAAATATGTTTAAGCATTAATTGAAATGAAGATCAAATAAGATATAATATGAACTCTGGAAATCCGGTTATTTCTCTCTATACAACAGTAAATTTCAAGCTATGATACAAATTCTAATGCGAGTCTGTAGTCCTAATACTATTAAGATGGAATTACTTCGAACTTGTCAACTAACTAATCATGACATGTCCTTTTCAGAACGAAAACGAGAACCAGTCATTAAATTGAGCCATTGCGCAGAAGTAATACCAAATCAAACGAAAGTAAAATAAAGCAACCATCCTAAAATACTTTAGTTTTATTCCGTAAA
Organism: Artemia sp. Qi Xiang Cuo; assembly: GCF_049724085.1. Lineage (NCBI taxonomy): Eukaryota > Metazoa > Arthropoda > Branchiopoda > Anostraca > Artemiidae > Artemia > Artemia sp. Qi Xiang Cuo. The sequence goes on along the minus strand of NC_142813.1, from coordinate 3,357,116 downwards.
AAGTGCACTTAATCGGTTTGCTTTTACTGTACCAAAACTCCTATAGTGTTTTGTGTTTTCAGTAAAGCGCTAGTTTCCTATAATCCTAGAAACATAGGGAAATATAATTAGTTGGTTTATTTGTACTAGTTTTATTGAAATATGTTAGATAGGATGTGAAGTAATAATTTTTGTTCGTTTTAAGTTTCAATTTTGCTCTTTACTTCCCTCGGAAAAAATTTGCTTTTTGAATTAATAACTGGCAATGGCGTTGTTTTTTACTAGATAATAATCAGCGAATGTTTGCATTACAGTATCATCTGCATCCTCTGTGAACTTTTTGGTTCATATTATTGGTCTGTTCCTCCAGTTCTTTTTCTGGCAAGTTCTAGATTTTGTTGTCCTTGTGTATCACTTCTCACTCCCTAAAGTGTCGTCATATTATCTGAAATGTCGTCATCAACTGGTTTTCCGAATTTGTATTCTTTTACCCAAGACGTTCTTAAGTCTTTCCCATTATAATGTATTATCATTCCTGAACCAGCTGGAATGATTGCTTTTTCTTTTTTGCCTGTTTTACAAGGTATCAATGGTATCAATGGTTTTACCAGCCAAGAACCAACTGCGTTTTCATTTAAAGAACCAACTGCGTTTTCTCTTCTTTTACGCAGGCTGCTCTTTAAAGTGATTAATTGAAAAAAAATTTCCACAAAACAAGTTTTTAAAGAAAAGTAAAGAGCTCCATTAAACCACAAATGTGCAAAAGTAAAGTCAAATAATCTTCCGAGCGTCAAACTACCACAAATCACCATCAATAAATAAATGAAAACCAAAACAAACATAAATCACAACAAATAACCGAGTCTAACTCAAAAATAGGAAAAATTACATAACTAGGGCTGACAACTCCCATGATTTCTCAAAAACAAACCATAACTTGCACTTAACTGAAAAAAAAAAACAAATGGCCGGGGATTGTAGGTTTAATATACATATGCTGATATTAATTCCTTAAAGTTTAAAATAAATTTTATTTAATAGAGTCAAGAAAGCAAAAACCTTTAAAATGTGTTTTGTTTTATTAGGGGAAATGGTAGGCGTGAGTGGGCTGGTTGCCCTCCAATTAGTTTCGACTATTAAAAAGAGCACTAGAACTTTCAATTTCCAATCGAATGAGCTCCTTTTGAAGTTTCTGCGACAACTCCTTCTATACGAAGTGATCAGGTCTAAAAAAATTAAATGAATGAATGACTATGAAAAGAGCACTAGAACTTTCAATTTCCATGCGAATGAGCTCCCTTTGAAGTTTCTACGACAACTGCTTCTATACGAAGTGCTCAGGTCTAAAAAATTTCAATAAATGAATGACTATGAAAAGAGCACTATAACTTTCAATTTCCAATCGAATGAGCCCCTTTTGAAGTTTCTACGACAACTTCTATACGAAGTGCTCAGGTCTAAAAAAATTAAATAAATGAATGACTATGAAAAGAGCACTAGAACTTCCAATTTCCAATCAAACGAGCCCTATCAAAAGATCATACGACAATCCATTCCCTAAAAACCTCATATGCCCCCAGGAAGTAACCTACAGCCCTTGCCCCAGGGCTCTGGTGGGTTTTGTCAACCCTGGAAGTTTTGTTATATGTTCATTGGACTACTTTAACAAAATGACTATCTTACAATTTTGATCACATATGTTTGGGGAAAGAGGGTGTCAGGAGGGGGTCTCTATAAGAACAACAAATAAAAAAACAGAAACATAATAGAACAGATAGATAATCTCTATAAATTCAGAGCAGCCTAATATTAAAAATTCAGTCTTATACACTTATTAATTATACCATACATTCCATAAAAACCTTATATGCCACCAGGGCATAACTTACAAGTCTTGCCTAAGGGCTTTGGTAGGTTTTTGTCAATTCTGGAGTCTTTGTTACATGTTTTTTGGACTATTTTTAAAAAAAATAGCAATATCTTAATTTCGATCAGATACGTTTTGGGAAAGGAGGGTGCCAGGGGGGGGGTTAGCTACCCTCTATCACTTTTCACTTTTAAAAAAGAACTAGAACTTTATATTCCCAACTAATGAGCCTCCTCTAAAGTTTAAACAACCACCCTTCTGTAAAAATATATATGCCTTCATGGCATAGCTTACAATCCTTGCCCCCAGGTTCTGAGGGCCTATTTTAACCCCGAAGGACTTGTTATATGATCCTCAGACTATTTTGAACAAAATGGCTATGCCAATTTTCTATCGAATGTATTTGAGGAAAAGAAGATGTGAGGGTCAGGGGGGGGGGGGGTAGTTAGGGCACTAGAACATCTGGTTTCCAACTGAATAATTCATGTCTGAAGTTTATACGATATACGACCACCCTTTCTACAAAAACCTTAAATGTTAACAATGGGCAACTATCATATCTTATAGCCTTTGCCCTGAGGGCTGTTTGACATAATTACTGGACATTTCAAGTATACTTAACAATATGGATATCTCAGAATTTTGATTGAATGTGTGCGGGTAAATGATGGCCGTGGAGGGGGTGTTGGTTGCCTTCCTATCACTTTGGACTATTAGAAAGGGCACTAGAACTTGCAATTTCCCATGAAACGAGCCCCTTTTGAAGTTTTTACAACAACTCCTTCTGTACACAGTACCCGGGTCTAAGAAAAATAAAATAAAGTGTGCCCGCATTGCTCTTTACTTAGGCAGCTCTATTGCGCTGCCTATGATTTACTCACTTAGTTTTAGTATGACGTCATTTATGGTTCAATACAACCATATATCACGTCATTCTTGTTATATCTTCTTGTACATAAAGAAAAAGTTTTTGTCAAATTTTTGTTTAATTTCCAATGTTATGTTTTATTGCTTACGATAAGCAGGTAGGTATGTCAGTTTCCTTACAAATGAGCCCTTAAAAATATTTCTGTTTCGTTTCAGCACCCAACTAGAGGCGACAAAAGAAAAGAGGTAAAAAAAAAACATATATATATATCACTGCTTCCTATGTGAAAAAGTGATTTTCCTTATTGGTCAGGATGGGAGACTTCTCCTAAATGGAACTTTCGTCTATATTGGTTCCAATGGTGCAATTTTGATTTTTAGTTTGGCGAGAGATAATTCTTGCTGTCATACTTAAGGGAGGTTGAGCTGTGTTTTGTGCCCCTTTCATAAAACATTATCTAAAATTATTTCAAGCTATAACTATGTAGACTGAACATTTTCTGGATATAATAACACTTAAACAAGTGCTTTCAAAACTATTAAATAGTAGGGGAATTAAGGAATTGTTTGGAGGAGGCCGAACAGTCCATACAAAAAGTGTGGCTGAAGTTCATTTTTTTTCTTACACATTTTCATAAGCCAATCATATTGTTCCTTAAACGAATGTCTGAAGGGGAAGAAAATAACCCAATCTTTTTACCCATTGTTATATTTGTCATCACTGTGATGTCAAATTTTGAGCAAGTAAAAAGAACAAAACCTATTGGTTCTATATTATGAAAATTTAAGCCTATATATAAAGAATAATGTGGGAGTCACAAAATTTTTACAAGTAACTTCTCTGTTTCCGTGTGGTTCAGAGGTGTGGAGAATTCATTCGTATAGGTTTTACGTCTAATCCACCTTTTTATTACTTGATATCAAGGAAAACGTATAAAAACACAAAGATTAAACAACGTACAAGGAACTCGTGGACTCCAGCCAATCAACTTAAACTTTGTAAATGCCCAAATACCCAAGAGTCCCAGACCTGTATAAATAGTTTAAAAATATAAACCTTGAATACCTAATCGGTTTAATGTCTTATAATTTTGTTTTGTATTTGACTGACAAAAACTGTAGAGTATGAGCTCTTTTCCTAGAGAAAGTTGTAGATAGTGTTGCATAGGCACATACTCTAGATGCTCTTCCTGGGAGCAGTGTCGTTACTAGCCAAAATGTTTGGGGGGGCAAGATATTTTACCGACTGGCTGGTCATTTTTACCGACTGTATTTTGTTAACAATTAGGATAATGTCCGTTTCGAACACAACACGTAAAATCACTGCACAAGTCGGTAAAACCGCTGCACTTACCAACCGAGGTTTAGATTTCTGTACATATGATGTCACTATTTTACCAAATTTAACCATCTATAAGTAGTGGCACCATCTACAAAATCACGGCAGGAGTCGGTAAAACTGCTGCGTTTACCGACCACGTTCGAAATTCTGAAGATGATATGTCAGTATTTTCTTGGTCTTAATTGAACCGAACAAAGAATTTAGCGGCGTCGGAAAACTTGTGGCACAAGGCCGAATCATATACCGAATCATTTTTTTTTACCGAGTGACCAAAAACATTGGGGGGGGGGGTCCCCCATACGTGACGGCCTTGCCAGGGATGGACAATAGATTTTTGTGTGGAGGGGCAGGGATTGATAAAATGTTTATTCGATAAAATAAATAAGAAGTGCCCAAAGATAAAGGAAACACTACGATATCGAGAGGAAGGGGAACTAAGCACCCCTCTCACAGATATGTCCCTGGTGCTGTAGGTGAATAATTGAATTTCAAGATTTGTTACCCAACATTTCGTTGCTTTAAATCAAGGGCTGAATGTAAAAGCATGAAGATAAAGTCTTCGTAGAAAAAACTACTGAACCGGCTCCCAAGCAACTCAAGCCTGGTTTAGCTCAACCTCATGCAATTAAACCATTGTTTAACTCAACCCCTGCTTAACGCAACCCATGTGCAACGCATTCCATTAAAATCAACTCCCAAGCAATACTACCCCCGTGCAACTCAACACCCATTCAATCCAAGCCCAATTACATTCAACCCTAGCTAATTAAAATGCTGAACCAGGTTATATTAGGTTGAATGGGTCGAGTTGAACGGGGTTAAGTTGCAAGGAGTTGATTTGAATAGAGCTAAATTCGATGGAGTTGAGTTAAACAGGGAGGGGGTGGATGGAGACTGATTTGAACGAGGCTGGGTTAAACTGGTTGAGTCGAACGGGGCTAAGCAGGTGTTGAGTTACACGCATTTTTGATTAATCCAAACTTTGATTAATCAAAAAAGTCATCCGAGGCTTAATTTTCTATCTTTCGGCATTGTATCAGATTGTCTCTATTTGTGGAGCATAAATGCTCCGCAGAGAAAATGATGACTCCACATTTTCAGAGAAAATGATGACTAGTACTGCACGCAAATCATTCGAATCAGCATATTTTGAACTAAGCATGTAGACAATAATTTATTTCAAAGCGCAGGGGCAGACACATACGCATGATTTCTTTTTTTTTGGGGGGGGGGGGGTTGAGGTGATAGTAAAGAGAAAAAACTGACAGCTTGAATAAAAATCCCCAGAAATTCAGAAAAATATAGGATTTTTAGGGGGCCCAAGACCTCTCTCTTGCCTATGTCCCTGGGAGGGAGCCCTCCTAAGACAAAATACCTGCTAAGTCTCAGTTTCAAAAACAGTTTTACAACAAAGATGCAAGTACAATAAAACCGTAAAAGAAGCCAGTCATTTATGAAATGAAAAAGATTTCTAGTTTTATTATCATGCTATATTTTGAATAAACTACGCACTCAAGATTCACCAACAACTCATACTCGCTGAGGAAGCTCAGCTCACCAGCAATTACTACCAATGTTTTCTATGGGTTGGCTGAAATACGTTTGAAAACCATTTGAAAAGCGTTTAAAATACGTGATAAAAACCGTTAGCTAAATTTTTGTGACTGAAAACACGCCTCTTGTCATACCACTATAATCAAGAAGATAATCTTAATGGTGCTTAATGAGAGCCTTACATAGATACTTCATATTCCCATCTCACTGCCTTAGTAGGGTACCTTTTTTTAATCTACGTCCCCGGAACCACCGTTCCCTGCCTGAATTCATACCAGAAGATATATAAAAGGGATTTATAAAAGGGACCTATACTACTATTTAAAATGTATTTTTAGCCGTTTACTCGTCGCTAGAACAACAATAGAAGCAATTTTGCGTTGTTAATTTGATGGTCTCTTTGTTTAAAGTCTTGTTTGTGACTGTTCGCTTTATTGTCCCATCTATACCTCTAGACTGTATCTAAAACTAACATAAAATAAAAATTGGATTATTATTTTATGCTCCTTATTATTTTATTATTATTATTATTATTATTATTATTATTATTATTATTATTATTATTATTATTATTATTATTATTATTATTATTATTATTATTATTATTATATTTTATTATTATTATTATCATTATTATTTTAATTAGTTTCCTTATTTTATCCTCCTTTTCCCCATAAGAGTCAAGACCATGACAATGGATCCCACCCCCTAATGGACACGTGTATAGCCTAATGGACATATGCATGGTATAAACGGACAAGATCCGATAAAAGTTTTGATTTTCAGATATTTCTTGGGAAAAGTTAAAAAAAACTTAAAATATACCTTTTCCATTCCTAATAAAAATACAAAATAACATGAAATCACCTAAACTACCAAACGCAATACTATTAATAAATAGGCAAGAGTCCATAGAATAATGGCTAGTGTGAGAATCGGAAGGTAATGATCATTTCATCATTTCGGTAACTTCTTGTTAGTTAAAGTAGGACACCTCAAGACAAACACAAATTAGTAATTCACTTTAATAAATAATAACCCTGTGGTTTTGCTTAGTAAAAGAGAAACTTCATGCGATTGAAGATTTAGTTTTTTCATTTTCACGTAAAATAGTTCTGTTATAGTAAAAAATACATTAGAAAACTGAATGTATACGAACCTGGAGACTTAATTTTTTCCTTTTTTTTTGGGGGGGGGAGGGAGGGTGGAGGAGATAAACTTGCCCGGAGAATATCTTAACTGTATTAAAGATTTTTTTGGAGCACATAGAATGATTGAAAAATTTTCACGAATCTGAATTTTTGAAATCCCAAATTTTTGGAATCATTAATATTTTGTTGACCTGAGTCTTAAATTTTGAATCTCGGGAACCTCAAGCTGGAGTTTTCGAAGCACTTTTGTTTCTATTTTCTTTTTTTAACGCCTTATTCTGCTTTAACATGTTTTGACAGCCCCAAATTTTTCAAAAATCGATAATAATTTTCAGACTTTGATATATTGTAGATAAAGTTTAAAGAGAAGAACAGTGTCGTTTTAGCAAGCGGGGAGAATGCGTCGACCAAATTTTCACTCTCAGATTAATAATTGAGAAGTACCTGAGTCATCAAACCCCTTTGGTTCTCAGTTGCTATAAAATAAAAGTTCAAAATAGGGATAAAATCCTTTTTAATAGACAGTGTATAGAAATTCACAAAAATACCATTTTGTTTTTGTTTTTGCTTAGTTTTACTACTGATGACGGTCACTATCAGGGTTGCCACTGTCAGTAGTATTTTACTAGATATAGTAAAAAAAAAAATCGAGTAAATTTAGAGGATCTAGTAAATTTCCCGAAATCTAATAAAAACTAGTAAAAAGTCATGATTTACAGTAAACAAAACTTTTTTTATTTTACGTGAAATCAGGGAAAAAAATTATCGCAAACATATGACAATTTGCAATTTTTGCTTGTTAGTCTCAGAGACAAACAAGCAGTCACCTATTTTCATAAACAAACACTTCACTTCCGGTGTTCAAAGGTCGACAAAATCAGCTTTCTGTGTACCAAATCTTACCAAATAAAAATGAAGCTATAATGACACTTGGATTTGTGATGATTGGGGATCTTTTGGAATCAAAACAAAAGCCAACCACCCAAGGTGATTAGGTGAATCTCCTCAGTTTGACAATTTTTATTGAGTAAAAAGGAACCTGCTGAGATAAATTAAAAGTAAGTAGATATATATATATATATATATATATATATATATATATATATATATATATATATATATATATATATATATATATATATATATATATATATATCAAAAAAAGGATTTTTGAACTTGTAGGTTTCCGGAATTTTTAATCATACTATGAAAACGAAAGAAAAAGGAAAAGAGAAAAAAAAAGAAAAAAGGAAAAAATATTGTGAAAATCGTATTGATTATACTCCTATAGTGAAAATCGATGGTTGATGGTGCGCAAAAATTTTTTTTCAGCATTTAGTAAAAACAGATGCGATCTAGTAAATTTTTTCTCTCCGATTTAGTAAATTCTTCCAGGTCAGGGTGGCACCCTGGTCACTGTACATGTGACCAAAATATCTGGTATTTTTTGTGAATTTCTATACACTGTCTATTAAAAAGGATTTTATCCCTATTTTGAACTTTTGTTTTATCGTCATGGAAAGGCAGTGTGGTCTCCGAAATTATCTGGTTCTCAGATTTATAGATTATGAGCAACCGTTTGATTCAGCTGATAGAAGTCTGCAAACCAAGATTAGAATGTTAGAAGCTGCAGTGATGACAGTGGTGAAGTTTGGTTCTGAAGCATGGGCACTCCAAAAAACGGAAGAGGATGTGCTAGATGTTTTCCAGAGAAATTGCTTACGGATTGTTCTGGGTACCCATCTGACTGACAGTATTTCACACAGTAAGCTGTACGAAAAGTGTGGTTCAATACCGCTTTTCTAGGGCTATCATAAGAGAAAGGATAAGATGGCTAGGACAAGCTTTAGGGACGAAGGAATAAAGATTGCCAAAGATTGTCCTTGTCGGCCAACCATATAGAGCCAAACTAGAAGGAGGGCGTCCCCAGATGGGGTGGGAGGATGTAGTGAGAAAATATCTTTAGAAAATGAGAACTTCATTGGAGAGTGTAAAGAGGCAGGCTTTGAATAGATTATGACGGAGGAGAAGCATGCATAGCTGCTTCTAAAAAAATTCTAAGAAATATCTTTAGAAAATGAGAACTTCATTGGAGAGTGTAAAGAGGCAGGCTTTGAATAGATTAGGCTTTGAAATTTTATTCTTAGGAACGATTTCAATTTTCATTTAGAGATTATGAACGATTGACTATTGCAAAATTTGCTTTCGCTACTTTCAATATAGAATTAGAAAGTAAGATTGGAGTCTTACTGGAGAGGACTTTATTAGACATTCTACTTTTTGGGCATAGCACTATAAATCTTGCTACAAAACCACGATTAATCGGGTACCTCCCACCTAGATATGGCCCCGAAGGATACCCAAACATATTTTTTATTTTCCTTTGCCCTTTCTAATATATTTTTTAGTCTTTTTTATTCAAAACTATTTACTAAATATTTTCATTCAACTTATTTTTTAATATATCTCTTTAGTTTTCTTTACCCTTTCCCTTTTTTTGGGGTCGTGGAACCCACTAGGGATATGTATGGTGTTAAATTTTGTATTTTTTTTACTCTTCGACTTCGTTAATTTCAAAGCCTGCACCTTTTGGGTGCCATATGGTAATATATGACCATATATGACCATATATTACCATATGGTAATATATGATGGTGTTATCACGTTGATAACACCTTAAATGTCGGGAAGTAATTTTTTCTCTTTTCTCCAGAGTTTCAAAGGCTTGCCTTGACTTAAATGAAATACAAGCATCAAGAAGTTCTCTAAGTAGACCTAGGAATCGTTACATTCGATTCCTAAGCATCTTGCTTGACGAAACTCATTCCTTCAAGCATCAGATTGTCCTGATTAAAATGAAATTCTCCAGGAGTCTTGGAATCCTTAGAAAGCTCAAACATATAATTCCAGGGTCGATTCTTAGAATCTAGTTCTATAGCCTAGTTCAGTCTTATGTTTCATATAGTTCTGTTATTTGGATGTCAACATTTCCCTCGTCTCTGATGCTACTTTCAAAACGTTATGATAAAGCAAGGATTCTTATTAAGGAAACTAACCAATCTTCACTTAAACTCTTGCTTGATTTGAAATCTCTCTATTTTCTTTCATGTTCTTCTTTCATCTTTTTACCGTTGCACGGCCACCTTCCTGCTACTCTATGTAATAATATATCTTTTGTTTCTGATCAGTCTCCGCACTTCCTGCAATTTACAGATTCTTCATACTCCATCCGTGAGGTCTGATTTCAACCCTCTGACAACATGCAACAGGATTTGGAATACGATCCCTGTGTCTGCACGAAGCTGCCGCTCGTTTGGTATGTTCACAAATCATGTCAGGGATTTTCTAGCTAGTAATTAATTTTTTTTTCGCTCTTGTGTTGAGTCTCTTAAAGGTGTGAATGTATCATGTTGAAAAACTTTTTGTTTTTTTTGTGTATTCGTTTCATTTTTGCTTCTCCCCTGTTTTTTTCCTGGCCATAGAGTTTATATAGGGAGTTTATATTGAACTGTATTTTGTTGAGTTTATTGACGGAATAAACACCCCCCCCCCCCGAAATATTTGTCCTACTCGTAAAAACTTCATGAATATAAAAAATTTTTGGTACGTTTTTTCAAAGCTTTTTTTGGTAGATCCCCCCCCCCTAATAAAAAAATCCTGGATATGGCTCTGTTCCTGGTATGTACCCCTATTCAACAGGTTAGGGCGAAAATAAAAGTTTAGGCTCAAATTTGATGACAGGCTAGGCAAGACCGTACCCAAGATTATTTTTCGGAGGGAGTTTTACTCGAAAAAAAATTTTCGGGGGGGGATTTACACAAAAAAACTCAAAAAACGCATACAAAATTTGTTTATATCAATTTTTGTTACGTTTTTACGAGTCAGACAATTTTTTTTTTTTTTTGGGGGGGGGGGGGTTCAAACCGGGTACACCCCCCCCCCACTGGATACGGTCCTGAGGCTAGGCCTTTAACCCTCCAAATTAAGTATACTCTTCGGAACAGTTATGTCTAACATATTCAGACAGATGGAGGATATCTTGACTATCACCCGACCTTAATTGAAAAATGAAGAATTTGGCTTCCTTCTAGATAATAAAAAAAGAAGTTTGCTCCTCCCACATCTAAATGTTTGTGAATTGACGCCACTGCAAAGAAACAATACTATTGAAGCTCCAGACATTTAAATTCATTGTGAAAGTATAAGCAAAGATTTGTTCTCTCTTTTGTCGGACTATTTATTAATTCATGTGTGTTTCTCTCTCCACTTAATTTTTTGATCATTCTTCTTATTTTTGGCCACTTGTTTTTGGCTAATTTAGTAATGCTGTTAAATTGCAAACCCCCTTTTATATACGAATTTCGACGCGAAGCCAAAACTCAACATTTAATTCGCCACGAGATACCTTTCCAGTGATTGTTTTGCGTTTTGTCAACTTCTTAAGCCAAGTTAATTTCCCCCTCTCTCGCAAAGTATATATTAGAAATAAAAAGCTTATGCAAAAAAAAAAAAAATAACAAACTTAAAGAAATCTGAGGTCTTTAAAAGGGGGTGCCATCTATAAATCCCTTTTGATAGAAATTTAAAGAACAGTTCCTTAAAGCAAAACAATGCTACATAAATGCAAATACCATAACAATTGACATAATTCCGGATCTTTCAGTTATGCTTAACAGAATAGCTGTATCAAAATTTTGATTAAATAAAAAAAAGATTTCAACTGAAAGTAAGGAGCAACATTAAAATTTTGAACGAACAGAGACTATTCCGATAAGAAGGGATGGCTCCCCTCTTCGATACCTTGCTCTTTACGCTAAAGCTTTTAGCTCTGTTAAAAGCTTCATATTCTAATTAATTGGCCCCTGTGTTTCAGGAGCCGCTCTTAAAAAACTGGGACAAAAAAATTAACCTTTAGCGTAAAGAGCAAGGCATTGAGAAGGGGGAAAAACCTTTCATATACGGAATAATCTCTGTTTGCTTTGATTTTTAATGCTGTTCCTTACTTTCAGTTAAAAAACTTATTTCTTTTTCATTTAGTTTCTGATCGTTTTTCAAATAATACCGTTAAATCTGGCTCATCCTCAATGGAAAATCCCCCCTCATGAGAAAATCCCCCGTGAAAATTTTTTATCAAGTAAAATACACCCCCCCTATGAAATTCCATCCGGACAGTTCCATCCTAGCGTAAAATCCCTCCCCCGTAAAATTTATTGCGGAAGATTCAGCCTGAAAAATTCTCGTTAGCATGCTTTCATTTGAAAAAGACTAATTTCTAATCGTCTTCCCAATCACTCCAGAAATCCCACCTTCCGTAGAAATTTCTTCCCATAAATCCAAACACGCTGAAAATTGCCCCCGAATAATTCCTCTGGAACATCTCCACATGCACAATTGAGTTGGCAAAGAGAAAGCAAGACAAATAAAAGAATTTCGTATAGGAATTCTGTCAAACACCTCCAGCGTAAAATTCTCTCTATAAATTGTACCCCCCCCGTAAATTTCATTCCCCATGGAAAATTCTCTCAATGCAAACCCACCCCAAGCACAACCCCCCCCCCCTGAATTTTTTTTTGTACTTCCCAACAAAAAATACTAAGCGTAAACAATGGGCAAATTTCAAAACTTACAGGCCTCTCTCAACGGACTCTGGGGGAGGTCAAGTTACCCCTAAAGATATAGTTGCTGGATCTTTCAAATATGACAAACAAAATGGTTATCTCAGAATTTTGATCGAATAGCTTATGAAAAAAGGGTGTTGGAGGGGGCTAGTTGCCCTCCAAGTTTCTTTGGTCACTTCCGTTAAAATGTATTCTCTCCCAATCTTCTAGGACTATTATTTCGATACTATCATCCCTGGGAAAAAACAGTTCTTGGTGACTAACTGTAAGTAAGGAGCGACCCAGCTCAATAGTAACCGAAACTCTCCAAAACGGAATTTTAATACCAATAGATATATCAAAGGAATTGGCTTATTATGCTGATTTCAAATATATAAGTTTCAATAAGTTTAGTTCTACCCATTAACAGGTAGGAAACTGAGAAAATTTACCCGATTTTCGAAAAACGGGGAATCACCCAATAAAAGTCATTGAATCTTAATGAAAATCACACCATCAGATTCAGCATATCAGAAAGCCCTGCTATAGCGGTTTCAAGCTCCTATCTGCAAAATATGGAATTTGTATTTTTTGCCAGAAGAAAGATCACGGATACATTTTGATGTATCTATTGACATCAAAATTCTGTTTTTAGCGTTTCGGTTACTATTGAACCGAGTCACTCCTTACTTACAATTTGTTACCACTAACTGTTTGATTGGATGTGTTTTGGGAAGTGATGTGTGTTTGCGTTTGTGGGGGGGCATGTTGCCCTCTAATCACTTTTGACTCTTGAAAAGGTCATTAGAGCTTTCAACTTCAATAAAAACCTTATATGCCCCCGGGGTATAGCTAACGACCCTTGCCCCCACGCTCTGGGGAACGCGTCAACCCCAAAGACCTTTTTGTAGGATCTTTGGACTGTTTTTAACGAAATGGCTGTCTCAAAATTTGGATCACCTTCATTTGGGGGATAGAGGATGGGGGCGGGGGGATAGTTACCCTCCGATCACTTTCGACTACTAAAATGACATTGAAACTTCTTATCTTCAATCGCTGAGCCCCCTCCGAAGTTTATGCCGCCACCCCTTCCATAAAAACTTTAGATGCTAATAATGGGCAACTACTATAAAATAAAGGACTTGCCCGGAGGGCTGTGAAATCCCCAAAGGAATAGTTTATTTCCATAGGACGTGTTTGGGAAGATGAAGGTTGTGGGGGGGATAGCTGCCTACCAATCATTTTTGACTCTTAAAAAGGGCACTAGAACTTTCAATTTCTGATCAAATGAGCTTTTTTTGAAGTTTCTACCACAACTCTTCTATACAAAGTGCCTTGGCCAGAAAAACATTGTGCCAGCTTCACTCTTCACTTAGGGACCGCTATTGCACTGCCTATGATATCTCAGGCACTTTTAGTGACTACTTTAGGTTCTGCTGACTGCATAGCCAAAACAGACCCTCCCTACCCTTCGACCAAGAAACATAAACGATGTTTGGTAAAATAAAAATTCCCTCAAACTAAGACAATGTCACAAAAATGCTAGACTGTAACAAATTATTATCAATCTGGACATGAAGACAGGTCAAAACAAAAAGACTGAGGCTCCCAACCTCTCATTTTTTCCAGTTGCTTTTTCCTGATTCTTTAGTCTCTTTTAGTGCCTGCTTTAGGTTCTACTGACTGCGTAGCCAAAAACGGCCCAATCTCTACCCTTCGACCAAGAAACATAAACGACATTTGGTCCCTCAAGGCAAGACAATGTCACAAAATACAAGAGACTGTAATAAATCATTATTATCAATCTGGACATAAAGACAGTTTAAAACAAAAAGACTGAGATTCCCGACCTCTCATTTTTTTCCAGTTGCTTTTTCCTGAATTTTTAGTCTCTTTTAGTGACTGCTTTACATTCCGCTAAGTCTGTAACTATATTAAATCCCCCTTCTTGGACTACTGTTCGCTATTTACTACATTGCAGCTACTGCTGTAACCATGATAACTTGATGATCATTTCTAATTTTAACTTTTCCTAGCATACATCTTTCAAACATAATAAACTCAGCCTTGGAGAGATTTGGGATTGAACACCAAATTAAACAAATGAGAGACAAACAAGGTTAAAATAATTGATGCCGAGTGACCTTAGAAGATATAGCCTCCTTTGAAGTTTTAATCGTCTTTAAGAATCGACAGATTGTTAATGTTTAAACTTTTACGTTTCTTATAAATGTAATAAACAGGATTACTTAATATTCTTCAATACAACCATAATTTTCATGTCTAAAATTCATCAATTAGCCGGATATGGTTTTTTTACATACGAGGCGAGATTTAATGTCCTTGGTAGAAGGCTATACAAGATTTAATGTCCTTGGTAAAAGAATATATGAGTTTTAATAATCTTGGTAAAAGCCTGTACGTAATTTAATGACCAGTTTTTATAAAGTGGGGGGGGAATTAAGTAATATTAATGAAAATGACGGAACTTCAACCGAAAACCCTCAACGAGAACTCCGATTAACCATCACCAAAGTGTCACAATGCCATCAGTGCACCAACACCCGTCAGAAAATAGGGGGAGGGAATGAGTTACTCAGAATCTAGAAGGCCATATCTTACACTGAAAATAACAATAATTTATATTTTTCAACGACAAATCCCAAAAGAATTGTTATTAAAAACACGAGGGAGAGGGATCTAGGAGAATCAGTGCTTCGTTCATTACTTAGACTCCCATCGAGAAAGTTTCCGAGCAGAAATAGACATATTTCATTTAGAAGTTCAATCATTTTTGCATGTTTTTAAGGTTAATTTTTATATATATATATTTTTCTAATAAAGTTGAGTTTTTATTCATTTTTATGGTTACCTGCGCGGGGGGTGGAGGGTATAAAACATTACTTTGAGATTTCATATTGAATTCTATGACCTTTCTAACATTCTCAATACTCAAAGGTTCAAATGCAAGAACTTATTGATTTTATTTAATTTATACAAAAATATCTTATCTATCATGATGATAGCCGCAAAGCAAAGTATATTTATTACACGGTCTACACTTATTATGTAGATTCGTATCTTCATATATCTCGCCATATTAAAATCCACTTCCACTGTTTACACCAATAGCATCTATCATCCCTGACTATATCATCAAGGTTATGAGGATAATACAGTCACCATCTTTAATCATTCACAAACAATACTTAAGAAAACCAATTTCCACTGTTTATCTACATTAAATTATTAAGAAAGACTATTATTTCTTTGAAATAGACATTTACTTTTTTAATTTTCATGTTTTTGATTTTTATATTGATGAAGAATTTAAACACAACTTCAACTAGTTATTTTTTTTTGTTCGGCATAGATGAAAGGGCCAATACCTCCGTTAAACTAAGAGGTTACATTTTGACGTTGTTTGACAATTCAATAATTTTAAGATTTTCTTTAGTTTCAAAATGTTTTTTGTCAGTCACCAGCTTTAATCATTCACAAACATTACTGAAGAAAACCAATTTCCAATGTTTACCGACATTAAATTATTAAGAAGGTTATTATTTCTTTGAAATATGCATTTACATTTTTAATTTTCATGTTTTTGATTTTATATTGATAAAGAATTTAAACACAACTTCAATCATGTCTTAAAAAAGTTATTTAAACTCACATCAACCAATGGAGAAACATCGCATACATTTGAACTATTCATTATTATTGTCTCTTTCTGTCTATATTCCAGTTTGCACTGATTTTAAAATCTTCAAAACCACGAAATAAACTATAATAACGGTTAATTATTACGAAAATCAAGCGAGGTGAAGACAATAGAATACTTATTGTCTACCATTTATCACATATCCCCCATGGGAAAAGGTTTCGAGCAGAAACAAAACATCTTGCATCAACATTTTACATTTCTAAATCCTAACGGCACTTTTTTTCCCAACAGAAATATTCTCTAGATAATTCAATCATGGTGATAATTAACCTGACACAACTACCTTTAACATGTCCACGCGTAAAAGTAAGTCGATAAAATGAAAGCAAGACACATAATAACAAAATACAATGCGTATACAATTGAGAAATTTAAAACTTTAAGGCATTTCTATAATGGCTCTAGGGTGAATTTCTTACCTTCAAAGATATATTTTTGGGTTTTTCAACTATGCTGGACAGAACGGCTATATCAAAATTTTTATCAGACGAAATTGGGAAAAACGGGGCATGGGAGGGGGCCAAGTTGCCCTCCAGCATTTTTGGTCACTGAAAAGGGCACTATAACTTTTAATTTCCGTTTGAATGAGCTCTCTCTTGATGTTCTAGGACCACTGGGTCGGTAAGATTACCCTTGAAAGAAAAACACGCATCCGTGATCTTTCTTCTGGCAAAAAAATACTAAGTTGCAAAATTTTTGCAGATATGAGCTTGAAACCTATGTAATAGGGTTTTTCTGATACGCTGAATCTGACGGTGTGACTTTCATTAAAAATTCTTTCAATTGTAGGGGGATATTCCCCCCCCCCTCTTTCAAAAATCAGGTAAATTTTCTCAGGGTCGTAGCCTTTGTTGAGTAATACTAAAAATTTAATAAAATTTATATACTTAGAATCAGCATTATAAGCCCATTCTTTTGACACATTTATTGACATCAAAAATTCCGTTTTTAAAAAGTTTCGATTACTATTGAGCCGTATCACTTGTTTTTTTTTTTACTGTTTTTTATTACGTATATGAGGGGGGTTCTCCCCTTAGTCAATACCACGCTCTTTATGCTAAATTTTAAAATTTTGTTTAAATCACAAAACCCCATGAATCACAAAAGCCGTATAATTAGAATACATAGCTCTTTTGAAAGCACTAAAAAACTGTAGCGTAAAAAGAGCGAAGCATTGACTTGGGGGACGAACCCACTCATATACGTAATAATTTCTGTTCGTTTTAAGTTCTGATGTTGCTTCTTACTTTCAGTTGAAAAAACTTGTTTTTTTTAATTTAATTTCTGATCGTTTTTTTAAATAATGCTGGGAAATCCAGCGCCCCCCCTTCATAGAAATGTCCCTTAACCCAAGGAAACATCCTCCACGGAAAGATTCTCCCGAGTAACCCCCTCCTCAAGAAAAAAAATCATTCCTGAGAATGTTTGTATAGTTCCCATTAACCAATCCACGGGACAGTATCCCCCACCCCCGGAGGTGCAGGCCGAAGGCCCACCGTGGACGGGACAAGGCCGGTCAAGGAACAGGATCCCCCACCCCAGGGGCCACAGGCCGAAGGCTGGCCGCAGGCGGGATCCCACACCCCCGGGGTCACAGGGCCGAAAGCCGGACACGGTCGGGGCCCCCATCCCCAGGTTAGGTTAGGTTACCTAACATTTCTAGGGTTAGCAGCTTAGGTTAGGTTATATTAGGTTAAGTGGCGCGCCACTTAACCTAATGTAACCTAACCTAAGCTGCTAACCCTAGAATAATGACAATAATAATGAATAGTTCAAATGTATGCGATGTTTCTCCATTGGTTGATGTGAGTTTAAATAACTTTTTTAAGACATGATTGAAGTTGTGTTTAAATTCTTTATCAATATAAAAATCAAAAACATGAAAATTAAAAATGTAAATGTGTATTTCAAAGAAATAATAGTCTTTCTTAATAATTTAATGTAGATAAACAGTGGACATTGGTTTTCTTCAGTATAGTTTGTGAATGATTAAAGATGGTGAGCGTATATTATCATCATAACCTTGATGATATAATCAGGGATGATAGATGCTATTGGTGTAAACAGTGGAAGTGGATTTTAATATGGCGAGATATATGAAGATACGAATCTACATAATAAGTGTAAAACGTGTAATAAATATACTTTGCTTTGCGGCTATCATCATGATAGATAAGATATTTTTGTATAAATTAAATAAAATCAATAAGTTCTTGCATTTGAACCTTTGAGTATTGAGAATATTAGAAAGGTCATAGAATTCAATATGAAATCTCAAAGTAATGTTTTATACCCACCACCCCCCGCGCATGTAACCATAAAAATGAATAAAAACTCAACTTTATTAGAAACATATATAAAAATTAACCTTAAAAACATGCAAAAATGATTGAACTTCTAGATGAAATATGTCTATTTCTGCTCGGAAACTCTCTCGATGGGAGGCTAAATGATGAACGAAGCACGGATTCTCCTAGATCCCTCTCCCTCATGATTTTAATAATAATTCTTTTGGGATTTGTCGTTGAAAAATATCAATTTTGTTATTTTCAGTGAAAAAATATGGCCTTCTAGATTCTGAGTAACTCATTCCCTCCCCTATTTTCCGAGGGGTGTTGGTGCACTGACGGCATTGTGACGATTTGGTGATGTTTAATCGGAGTTCTCGTTGACGGTTTTCGGTTGATGTGCAGTCATTTTCATTAATACCACTTAATTCCCCCCCCCCTTTATAAAAACTGGACATTAAATTACGTACAGGCTTTTACCAAGAACATTAAATCTCATATATGCTTTTACCAAGGACATTAAATCTTGCATAACCTTCTATCAAGGACATTAAATCTCGCCTCGTATGTAAAAAAAACCATACCCGGCTAGTTGATTAGTTTTGTACTTGAAAAGTATTGTTGTACTGTAGAATGTTCGGTAATCATGTTTACTTCATTTATAAAAAAGGTAAAAGTTTAAAGATTAATCTGTCAATATTTAAAGAGGATTGCATGTTCAAAGAAGGCTGTATATTCTAAGGTCACTTGGAATCAATTATTTCAACCTTGTTTGTCTTTCATTTGTTGAATTTAATGTTCAATCCCAAATCTCTCCAAGGCAGAGTTTAGTATGTTTGAAAGACTTATGCAAGTTATTTCTAAAATAAGAAATGATTATCAATTTATCCTGGTTGCAGCAGCAACTGCATTGTAGTAAATGTTGATCAGTAGTCCATCTGCGTTTGAGTTCTTGGTTTTCACTAGTTATTAGCGAAGGGTTGTATCGTCATATTCTAGTTTCTTAGGCTAAATATCTTCGCAGTTGACCTTTACTTCTCTCCCCTTAACTGTGGGAAAATCTGAATGTTTGTGTCTAGTTATTCTATGGCTATAAAAATATTAATTCTGTAGATCAGGCCCTCTCCATTCCAAATTAGATATACAACCGTCAAGTGGGGCCTTATTTCATGAGGACATTATAGTTATCAATCTCAGTGTGCCTTATTTGACAGTACCCCTCCCCCCTTAACTACGAAAAATATTTGCTATGTGGAAAGAGTTCAAAATAAAAAATTGTTTAAAATCATTTACACAAATAAACAAATTCAATTAATTAATTTCTAAATTTGATTACAAATTCATTAACATCAAAAGCATATAATTATAAAAATCGGGGTATTTACCTTCTACATGATTTCCCGGGCTCAATTTTTAGGGGGGGGGGGTGGATTTACCATTCCAATTCTTAGCCGAGTGGTTAGCGCTTCAGACTTGAAATCATATGAGTTTATATGAGGTCAGGAGTTTGAGTCCTGGTTTCGCTGGTTGTTTGGTTTGGAACGGGGGTAAATGTCGTGACCCCGTAAGTTCAGCCACAGTCGACCTAGCTCTAAATGGGTACCTATAGAAATCTGGGGTGAAAACATGGGAAGCGTCAGATGATTTGCCCCCAAACCACGCATTGCACTCCCGGCCGAAGGCATTGAATTAGTATATTGGTACCTGCGCAACGCAGATTTTTGGTCAGTAAGCGAAAAAGTTTTTTTCAATTAAATCTGAAACACCTTGCATCAAAGAATCACTTAAGAAATTCTGGATCTCTATGTACTTGGAAAAAATAATAAATAATTATTGTTTTCTGCTGCTAATTATTGTTGCTATGTGATGACATAGCTCAAATTTCCACCCAATCATTCCTAAAAGATTCTTACTAAAAAAGTTTATGTGAGGTAGAATGTTAATTTTCGTTTCTAAAAGCATTTACTGTTAGAAAAATATGACTCGAAACTGTTTGGAGTTCTTATGCAGATTTTCACTTTGTTGACGCTATCATATCCTATTACTGTATTTAGTTGCCCAAAGAGAGATAAATTCATCCAAAATCTTAATAGTGTCGTTATTTTTGGCTCAACTACTACTACTACTACTACTACTACAACTCACTGCTGCACCGGAACTTTAGTTTTTTTGTAAGAAAATTATGGTAAATACATTTATTTGGTTCGAAAATAAACTATCCCCGTAAAATCTGAACTAATACAGGTTTTTGACCGTAAACTCTAGTTTTTGATCATAGTGTTCTCAATCTTTTAGGATGTATGGAGAGAGTGGGACCTCACTCATGAGGCGGAAATTCTTTTTTGCAACACATGCATTGATGATACTGATGATATAATGGAAGTCCACTATACATTACAAGGATTATCTTACACGTCAGATGATCTAGTGAGGAGGGGGCCTTCTGGAAGAATGTATATCGAAGACGACGATCGTCTATATGTAGATATGCCACCCTTGAGAAATATTGAAATAGTCAGTGACGAAGATGACAGCATACAAATAATTACAATACCTCATCCTCAAATTGAGGAAATTATCATTGAGGAGGAGGAGGTTGATGATGACAGTGATGTTTTATATTTAAAAAGCATTATAAACATCGATTTGATAAATGAATAAAAATATTTAGAAGAATCATTTATTTTTTTATCATTGATAGAAAACTTGGTTGTGGATTGATAATACTCTATGGAGCGACCTAATAAAACTGAACTATTCATGTACAGAAGTCTCTGCTGGTATCCTTATTCTATACATATCTAGTATGAGAAAATAAATATAGTACAATCAAATTTATTGTATGATTATAATATAAAACTCTTTATGCATATCAATAATTAGATTTATCGTTAAATCATATATGAGAACTCTTCCACCACGGTTTTTGTTGTTTAAAATTCATTTCGTAGAATGGCCTCTTATGTTGTCTCTTAAAGGGCCACTTTTTCTCTTCTCTTAGAACATATTCATCATAATATTCAGTGTTATATCTTGCACTGTACACATTTTTCTTTGGGTTTTCACTGCTGTCTTTTACACTATAGAGAAAGCCCTCTTTTCCCAGTCTCTTCTTTCGATCTTCCTTTTCTGTCATATCAACCCTTCTTTTATGTGAGCTAACTTGCAATTGGTATAAATTTCTCGCCGTATCACATATAATTTTTATTTTCATTTTCTCCAGAATCTTCACTTTTATCACCGTCTCTATACTGTCTAAACATTCAGTAGGTTCATGTGAATACTCAAAATCATGAAAATGACCTTTACAAATAGAACAGTCACAAAAAAAAGGATATTTCTAACTCAACTTGTTCACTCATGTTATCACACCGCTAACTAAAAACTTAGTGAATTCTATTCACACGCTAATGAAAACTATAGCAAAAATCCTTTCCTCATATTCTCTGCAATCCTGGCCCGCTAATATGTAACCGAGTCTCTGATTGGTCTAGAAGGAAACACGTGATCCTGTTTCCTATTCCTGGATCTTAACATTCGCCCCGAGCGTGCACTTGGCCCAACAACAACTTACTTGACTTACTTTGACTTATGTCTCCTGCCGGGCGCTGCTCGGCGTAGAGAGTGACGTCTGCCTCCTCCATCCACTTCGGTCCATGGCAAGCGTTTGCACATCACTCAACCTGATATTTGCCATCGCCAGGAACTCGGACAGGCTGTCAGACCATCGTTTCTTCGGTCGGCCGCGAGGTCGCTTCCAACCGGCTTTGACAGGGTCGAAGTCATGGATCGTTTTCGCAGGTATATGTGGAGGCATTCGAAGTAGATGTCCGAACCATCGTAGTGTTCGCTCGGCTGCTTGGGTCGAAAACCGAGACTGCTTGGTGAGCTGCAGCAGCTTCTCATTGCTGACAAAGTCGAACCATCGTAGACCTTCGATCCTCCTCAGGCTCTTCGACTGAAAGACATCAATTGTCTTGAGGGTTGCGGCTGAAGCTTGCCACGTCTCAGCTCCATAGAGCATCACAGAACTGACAAGGGCGTTGAAAATCCACAGCTTTGTTTTGCGACTGATGTTTGGTTTTCGCCAGAGGTGACGGTTCAGTCTGCCCATGGCAGAAGACGCTTTGGATATTCTTGCTTGTAGTTCAGAAAGAAGTAAGCCATCTGAAGAAATTATGGAGCCCAGGTGAGTGAACCGTTAGACAACTTCAATTCTAGTGGTGCTATCCAAGCTAACTGAATGATTGGCAGTAGGAGAGAATGGGTCTATGGCCATATTTTTCATTTTAGTCAAGTTTATCTGCAGTCCTAGTTTTGCAGCCTCTTCTCGTAGGATTCGAAGTGCTTCCAGCAACTGCTCCATGGAGTCTGCCAGAATGGCCAAGTCATCGGCAAAATCAGCATCTGTAATGACACGATCTCCAAACTTGAGTCCAAAGCTGAGACGTGAAGTAGTCCTAGTCATAACGTTGTCTATGATGACATTGAAGAGCTCTGGGGCAACTGCATATCCTTGGCACATTGCTGTCGTGATTTGGAACAACAGGCTGCAGTGGCCGGTCACTTGAACACAGCTCGCTGTCTTAGATTGTAGAGCCTTGAAGACCCAGAAGTATTTCTTAGGGAGGCATGTCGATTCTAGAATCATCCCAAGAGCTTCACGGTCCACTGAGTTGAACGCAGCACGGAAGTCGACGAAGGTAAATAAATTGACCTTGGAAAAAGAGGTCATTGACCCACTTCGATTACGCAATCATTCACTACCACGTGTTCTCCCTAGGGACTCTATGCCCACTGCGATCCTCCGCCGCTAATATGTAAGCGAGTCTCTGATTGGCTGAGAAGGGGGATGTATCCGAGTCTCTGATTGACTGAGAAGGAAACACGTGATCCTGTTTTCCTATTCCTGGATCTTAACATTCACCCCGATTGTGCACTTGGCCAAAACATCAACAACAACAAATAAATTGACCTTGGAAAAAGAGGTCATTGACCCACTTTGATTAACCACGTGTTCTCCCTAGCGACTCTATGCCCATATATGGTGTATGGCCACGAGCTCATGAGGCCTTTCTACTAACGGTTATAATCATTTTATAATTTTTGAAATTTCGTTGCTTAAGAAAAGAAAGCTGTTAACAAATGAAAATAAATATGAAATTATTGATTTATTGATAAAATAAAAATTAAGTAAAAATAATTAAATAATAATGATTATTTTAAAGTAATTAATGATAATTAAATAACTCAAATAGTAAATTATTTGGCCTGAAAATTTTTGGGGAGACAGGGGGGCACTAATAAAGATTCTTTGAGAGGGCGCAAGAGAGGCCAGAACCGACAATGCTCCTGAATAACATGTTTTCAGCCTGCAAGTCTTATGGTTTCTAGACTTAGTTTCCTAAACAAATAGTTTCCAGCTGCGGTATTTACCATAACTTAAAATATATATGAAACTGAGATAACCTGGCATAAGCCAAAAATATCAAAAGGCCTTTCTTTGTTTTAAGCTCAAATCTGGTTTAACAATCAAAACAGACTATTACGACAAAAAAAAGTTGGCGGGGTTTATGACTTCACTAAATTCTTAACCCTATGTATCCCTGAAACCAACATAAACCGCCACCCCTAAAAGAAAAAGAACAGTCATTTACCTATACTGCTCTTTTAAAAAGTGTGGTTTAACTCCATTGGTTTCTTTTTGTGACGTGTTTTTTAAGCCAATCAAATTGTTCCTACAGCATATGTCAGAAAGGGAAGCTAACTAATCCCTTCTTTTTTACTTGTCATTGCTATATCGAATTTTGAGCAAGTAAAAAGAGCACAAAACCCCATTGGTTCTTTAAAGAAAAGTAAAAACAGCAGAAAATTTTTGAGTCACATCAT
This sequence comes from Artemia sp. Qi Xiang Cuo, assembly GCF_049724085.1. Lineage (NCBI taxonomy): Eukaryota > Metazoa > Arthropoda > Branchiopoda > Anostraca > Artemiidae > Artemia > Artemia sp. Qi Xiang Cuo. The sequence goes on along the minus strand of NC_142813.1, from coordinate 3,332,858 downwards.
TTTTAGAAGTAAATTCTCTATTTCTCTGCGCTTGTTAGCTTTAGCCATTTGGAAATTTAAACCACAAGTAATAGAATCTATGAAGATTTATGTTTATTAATAAACCCATTTTCCCAGGCCACCGATCGGAATGACAATCGGTGCGTAAAAACACGTTTAGTTAATTAATATTAATAATTATTGATTTGCTTTATATTATAAATTAATACTTATATTATTAATTATTTTTACAATTAATAATTATATTTTTATAATAATTATTAATTATTTTATAAATTAATAATTATATTACTATTAATTATATTAATAAAACTTTATATTATAAATTATAAATTAATAATAATTAATTTGCTTCTTAAATAAATTCCTAAAAAATAAGGGACACATAGGGTCAATTAATGAATACCTGACAATTCGTTCTTAACCTCCGGTACAGGTAACTACACTTGTTGTTACGATACTATCGACAGGGTTGTCAATTCCGCTAACTAGGGCCAGCCTTACGAAGCTTGGAATAAACGGGACCTGAATAGATTTCTTGTGAATTTCGTAGACATCACGGCTGTCTAATAATCTGAGATTTGTGAGATTTGAAGTTCCAATTGTGGGACTTTTTTACTGCACCTTCGCCAATCCCAAAGCAAGCCAAAAAGGTGGTAACTCTGAGAGCAATCAACAATATAACACAATAAATAACACAATTAAGCGTATTCCGAATCCCACTATTTTAAATTTTTCTGCGGGGGAGAACTCGGACCATTTAGGGTGGGGAGGGGGGGGAGTCTTCCTAGCTACGTGTAGGTAAAGTCGATTCTAATTCTACCTTTATATAGATATCTGAAAGATGATCTATAAATTGTTTTAAAGAAATCTTAGTTGACTATATATAGTAATTATATCTATAATATGCATAATATAATATATAATAATTATTTAACTCTGTATACATAATAATTGAAAATATAAATAATTAATAGTTTTTAACCAATATTTGATTGAGAGGCTAAACAACAAAGTTTATGCAAAACATTTCACATTTTATTGTGATAGTTTAAAGCTGAGTAAGGCACTTTTTTCCTTAACTTTTCCAAAAATCAGTAAATTTCTCAGTAAACAGACCTTAAAACTCAGGAAAGTAAGAAAAGGGGTAATTTAGAGGCTCAAATATATAGAAATTTACGAGCGAGATTAATAGCGAGATTACAATAGCAAGATTACTAGCGAAATTTAATACCGCATAACTACATTATTTAGTAGTTCTAATTATATAAAAAAAAAAAAAAAAAAACAAAATAAAAATAATAAAAAAAAACGTACATATTTTAATTGCACACCAAGTCATTGGCAATGCTGTTCCAGTGCAGAATTCAAACATCCAGATTTTATAGAGAGTGCAGAAATCCAAAAAGGTTTGACAATTTAGTCCTAGAGTGGGATTGATTAATGACAATATTCATTCTTAGGTTCTGGAATTTGTACTTTGAAGCCCAGTCGAAGGTGCCCCTAACTGTACCCTATCCATAAGGAACCAAGAATGTCAAAATAAAAAACCTTTTTCGCCCCACCCCTGGACCCATCTCATGCCGATATTTTTTCTTATAGGCTTAACGACCCATCACATGTGATGATATGCCGCTATTTCTGGTAATTACCTCACATATTATTTTTCAGGTTTTTTTTACACCTTCTTTTGAACGCCTTGAAAGAAAAATTTTCTGGGATTACCTCAACTGGGAGGCCGTTCCACAAACCGACGGATCGTCGGCCGAAGCTCAGGCATTAGACCATGATTCGATTTTGGTTGCTTCAAAATTGTGAGGTTATAAGGTCAGCATTGTATTTTCGCCAGTGTTGCACGTTGAACCGTGAAAATAATTAAGCAAAACTAACATTTAAATTTTACAGCGCTTTTCACCCGTAAACATTCAAAGATGAACAATCTGTTGATTTCCACTGATAATTACATCTTCAAAGGAAAGATACATCTTCTTAAGTTGTTTAGTTAAATCGTGTATTTTTAGATTATCTTGCTGATTTTTCATTCATATTTTTTTTTGTTAGGTTCGGCTCCAGCTAGTGGCAAAAATTACATAACTGCATATGAAGGTCCTTTTCTTTAAAAATTAAATGATCAATTTTCCTTAATTACTCATATATATCTAATTACGCACGTTTCCACTTAACCAATCAATGACTGGTCGGATATGAATCTACGCGGTTTGCAGCATAAAATTGCCTTAAAAATCTGTCATAATTTTCAAATAAAACATTCAAAATAAGTCAAATAAATGAGAAGTGTTGTGGCTTTCTTTCGGGGAATGTTGAAGGGAATACTAAACTAAATCAAAAGTCACTACGTACATCTAGGTTGTCAAAAGGACGTATCTGCTACATCTCAGGAACGGCTAAGGATATTAAGTTGAAACTTGCAGGAAATGAAGAGGGAAATATTTGACTGATTCAAAATACACTTTTTACACCCAGGTTGTCAAAAGGATGCATCTGTAGTGTCTCAGTTAATGGCTTGAGGAGCCCAACTGATACTTTTAGGAATATTGGAGAGAAACATCAAATAAAGATGAAGTTTTGCACTAAGTTTTAACTTGTGGGAGGTAAGGCAGAGGGGCTTGTAGAGGAAAATAAAACTTTAAAAAAGATATTGTTATATTGATTTTTAGTATAAAATATCCTTTTTTTTATTGATCTGCTTTAAATTTCAGGCCATGATGAGACCCCAACAAAAGTTTCAGAACCAAGGGAACCTAAAAAAGAGCTAATCAATAAATTTCCATTTTTACAAACAAACCATCAAATATCATTTTCACTCTCTTTAGTACTTTAAAGGCATTTACGTATTCCTAGTTGAGTTTAGAAACGACCATCCTATCTTTTCAGGATTTTGACTTCTGAAAATTTTTGGAAATTGTACGTTGGAATTGGGTTGCACTTAAGTGTGGCACTGAGATCCAAATAGGGTCACATATGAGCATGCCCTCAAAGTCGCTTGTGTACCTAGGTTTGTCGATCAGTAAAACTCCGCGACATATACGAGGGTTGATTGTGAAGCATGTTGTCACGAATATTAGGTCAATTAGGTCAATATATTTAAGGGTACGACTTTGTTTAAATACGGCATATAATTACTGAACTTACCATATACAAAGCAGTTCTTTCCTTTTTTAGATTATTATTCTATTGTTAAAGTCATATAATTCTTTCTAAATTATTACCCATTTTTCACTTTTACTCTTTTAATTTTGCTTTTTTATTTTGTCGATTTTTAACAATCCCCTCTGATATTTTCTCGCTTGCAGAAAACGTACAGATGCTGGAGCCTTAAATATTAAAAATGTTTTTATTGCATCCTAATTTCGAAGTAAAAAAAAAACGTCCTTTAAAAATTAAGAAAAACGTCGTAAAAGAAACAAATGATCATTGATTAAATTGGATTAACTTAAAACAAAAATGCCAGTTTTTCAGCTCTCTAAATATTTATGTAATTTACAATAAAGCCTTTTAAAGCACCATATCCACATTTGCTTTCGATCAAAAAAAAAAATTCCACCGACTCCCCCGACTCCACTTTGACTTGAAACTCCACTTTGACTCCACTTTGAAATTCCACCGACTTTGCGGAGTTTAAGTTTCTTTCAAGTGGTATTTAAATAGATGACTGCGTTCTAAGACGTTTTTGCCGTAACGTTGCTTCATAGTTTTTACGTTTTGCTGTTCTACCAGCTACTCAGTAATAACAATAAAACTGTAACAAGATATTCTTGGGGTACGCCAAGTTTCAATTTGAGGAGCCATTAAGAAAAAGCAATTCGTATTAAGAAAAAGGCAAAAAAACAGAAAGCAATTTGTAGAAGCGTGCTTAGAAAGTTCCACCAAAGAGTAGAGGCCATAACCATCCATGGACGGCCTTAAAACCTTAGATGAGTATAGTTCTAGTCATGTTCGTTGTGTTTCATATTTTCTTTTTATCTTTCCTTTCGTTTTTATCCTTCTATTCCTAAATTGAGACGGGTTTCATTCATTCATTTATATTCATTTGCTATCGTGTTGCCATTTTTTTATCTTTATGGGCTTTTATCGTATGCGGCCATTTTTTTTTTCAAGCCAGCATCAATCCAGTTCTATTGCCAGCCTTCTAATTCCCCATTACCCGGATTCAGTTCACATTTTAAAGACCCTCACCTCCATGTATGCCTATATAGTCGCACACTAGGCTTACCTCTGCCTTCCATTGCTGCGGACTGACAATCCAAGGGGGGTCTTCAAAGATCGATGAACGATTATACAGATGCATTTATTTTGATATATCATTTTTACCCCTTCTCTGACGGTTTACTCTTTGAGACAATTAAATAAAAAAAACAAGTTTTTTCAGCTGAAAGTGAGAAGCAACATTTAAACTTAAAACGAACAAAAATTATTACGTATATAACCAAAAAGAATTTACTGAAAAAAAAGCACATTGTCAGTTTAATTCGTTAAAATCTTAATTAATTTTTGATTTCTCAAAGTTATAAAAGTGAAAACATTTAAAGGAATATTTTCAGTAAAGTACAAATTATATTCCAGCTCTTAGAAAGCATTGGGGTTTAGAACCCTATTCATATTAATTTCTGCTCGTTTTGAGTTTGCCTCTTTTGTTTATTTTAATTTCTGTTTCGGGTTTCATTTATTTATTGATATTGATTTGTGGTAGTTGTATGCTTGGCAGATTATTTGATTCTTTGTTTGTTCATTTTGGGTTTAATGGAGTAATTTATTTTTCTTTTTTTAAACTTATTTTGTGGAAAAAGTTTTTTGAATTAATTTCTGTTCGTTTTATATTGACATAGTCTTTTTCAGGGAGAAAGAGTGAGCCGCTTCTAAAGTTAAACATGCATCCCTTCCAGAAAAACCTTAAATACGTCCTGGACATACCTTACAGCCCTTGCCCCTTATCACTGGGGTTTGTTTTAACCCCAAAAGCCTTGTTATATGATATTTAGACTGTTTTTTAATAGAATATCTATCTTGAAATTTCTATTAGATGAATTCCGGGACAATACGACGTGTGTATGTGTGTGTCTGGGGGGAGGGTAGGATGTAGCTCCCTCCGATCACTTTGACTCTTATAAAGAGCACTAGAGCCTCTGATTACCAATCCAATGAGCTCCCTCCGAAGTTTATATGACCACGCTTTCTATAAGAACCTTACATGTCTCTCGGGCATAACTTATAACACTTGCCCTGAGGGCTGGGGGGACTTGTTATACTCAAAGATATAATTTCCAGAACTTATACGTTGAACAAAATGGCTACAAAATGGAAAAAAATTTGCAATTTGATCATTTCCGACTAAAAAAAGGCACTAGTCCTCTCAATTTCTAATTGAGTGAGCCTTTTTTCAAGCTTCTAAGACAAAAATTTCTATAAAGCCTTATATTCCCCAAGGAAATAACTTACGACCCTTGTCCTGGGGGCTATCGGGGGAGAGTTGTCATCCTCAAAGACATATTTTCTAGACCTTTCAACTACGTTGAACAAAATGGTCATATAAAAATGTTGATTTGAAATGCTTGGGGAAATCATGCGCCTGGGGGGGGGCTTCTTTCTCCGATTGCTTTCGACTATTGAAAAGGGTAATAACCCTCTCAATTTCCAATTGAACGAGCCCAGCTTGAAGTTTTTACGACAACGATTTTTATAAAAACATTATATGCTCCTAGGACATAGCTTACAACCTTAGCCCCGAGGGCTGTGGGAGGATTGTAATACTCAAAAACATAATTTCTGGGCCCTCCAACTACTTTCAAAAAAATAGCTATATCAAAATATTGATCGGCAGTATGTGGGGAAATGATGGGCATGGGGGGGCATTCGCCCTCCGATTGCTTTTGACTATTAATAAGGGCACTAGCGCTCTCAATTCCCAATTAAATGAGCCTTTTTAGAAGTTTCTACGACAACGCTTTCTATAAAAAACTCAGAATTTTGATTGATTGTGCTCGGGGAAATGGTGGGCGTGAGAGGGGATTAGTTACCCTCCTATCACTTTTGACTATTAAAAGGGCGCTAGCCCTTTCAATTTCCAATCGAATGAGGTTTTTTTGAAGTTTCTACGACAACACTTTCTATAAAAACCCTATATGCCACCAGGGCATGACTTACAATCATTGCCCTAAGTTTTGTGTGGGGGGGGGGGGGGGTTGTCATCCTCAAAGACCTAATTTCCACTACGTCACTTCCTAACTTCGAACTTCAAACTTCCTAACTAATTTCCTAACTTCAAACTACGTTGAACAAAATGAATAATTTTGTTCAAAATTTTGACATCAAAATGTGTTTTGGGGAAATGACGGGCGTGAGAGGGGGGTTAGTTGCCTTTCAATCACTTCTGACTATTAAAAAGAGCACTAGCCGTTTCAATTTCCAATCAAATGAACCTTTTTAGAAGTTTCTAGGACAACACTTTCTATAAAAACCTTATATGCCCCCAGGGCATGACTTACAACCCTTGTTCTGAGATTTGTGGGTGGTTGTCATCCTCATAGACCTAATTTCCAGATCTTTAAACTACGTTGAACAAAATGACTATTTCAAAATTTTGATCGAACGTGCTCGGGGAAATGTGGGCGTGAGAGAGGGGTTAGTTACCCTCCGATTACATTTGACTATTAAAAAGGCACTAGCCCTTTCAATTTCCAATAGAATTAGCCTTTTTTGAAGTTTCTAGGACAACACTTTCTATCAAAGCCTTATATGCCCCCAGGGAATGACTTAAAACCCTTGCCTTGAGGGTTGTGGGGGGGGGGGTTGTCATCCTCAAAGACCTAATTTCCAGAACTTTAAACTAAGTTGAACAAAATGACTAATTTTGTTAAAAATTTTGACATCAAAATTAATGACTAAAAATTTTGATTGGATGTGATAGGGGAAATGGTAGGCGTGAGAGGGGGGTTAGTTGCCCTTCAATCACTTCCGACTATTAGAAAGAACACTATCCGTTTGAATTTCCAATCAAACGAGTTCCTTTTAAAGTTTCTGTAACAACGCTTTCTATAAAAACCATGTATGCTCCCAGGCCATAACTTACAACCCTTACCCAGAGGGCTTTGGGGGGCTGTTATCCTAAAAGACCTAATTTATATAACTTTCAACTACGTTGAAAAAAAATGACTATCTCAAAATTTTGATTGGATGTGTGGGGAAATGGTGGGCGTGAGAGGGGTGTTAGTTGCCCTCCAATCACTTTGTATTATTAAAAAGGGTTCTAGCCCTTTCATTTTCCAGTTGAATGAGCCCTTTTTGAATTGTTCTACGACAACCCTTTCTATAAAAACCTTATATGCCCCAGGGCATAAATTATAACCCTTACCTTGAGGGCTGTGGGGGGTTTTCATCCTCAAAGACCTAATTTCCAGAAGTACGTTTAACAAAATGGCTATCTCAAAATTTTGATTGGATGTGTTTGGGGAAAATGTGGGCGTGAGAGGGGGTTAGTTGCCCTCTAATCAATTTTGACTATTAAAAAGGGCACTAGCCCTTTCAATTTCCAATTGAATGAACCCTTTGTGAAGATTCAACGACAACGCCTTCTATAAAAACCTTATATGCCCCCAGGGCATAACTTACAGTACTGGCCCTGAGGGGTGTGGGGGGTTGTCATACTCCAAGAAATAATTTCCAGAACTTGCAACTACGTTGAACAAAATAGCTATCTTAGAATTTTTATTGGATGTATTTAGGGAGATGGTGGGCGTTACATGGGGGTTAGTTGCCCTCCATTCACTTTCGACTATTAAAAAATGCCCTAGCCCTTTGAATTTTCAATCAAATGAACCCCTTTTGAAGATTCTACGACCATAATATCTATAAAAAACATTATATACGCCTAGGGAATAGCCTCAAACACTTATCGTAAGGGCTGGGGGGGGGGGGTCGTCATCCTCAAAAACCTTATCTTCTTGAACTTTCACCAACGTTGAAAAAAATGGCTGTCTCAAAATTTTGATTGGATGTATTTGGGGAAATGGTGGGCGTGAAACAGGGGTTAGTTGCCCTCCAATCACTTTCTACTATTAAAAAGGGCACTAGCCCTTTCAATTTCCGATCTAATGAGCCCTTTTTGAACTTTCTGCGACAATCCTTTCTATAAGAACCTTAAATGACCTCAAGGCATAGCTTGCAACACTGAGGGCTGTGGGAAGGGGGATATCATCCTCAAAGACCTAATTTCCAGAACTTTCACCTACGTTGAACAAAATGGCTATCTAAAAATTTTGATTGGGTGTGTTTGGAGAAATGGTGGGCGTGAGAGGGGGGTTAGTTGCCCTCCAATCACTTTAGCCTATTAAAAAGGTTACTGGCCATTTCAATTTCAAATATAATGAGCCTTTTTTGAAGTTTCTACAACAATGCTTTCTATAAAAACCTTATATGCCCCCAGGAAAAAACTTACAACCCTTGCCCTGAGGGTTGTGGGGGGAGTGTCCTCCTCAAAGACATAATTTTCAGATCCTTCAACTACGTTGAACAAAATGGCTATCTCCAAATTGTTCGGAGATGTGTTCGGAGAAACGGTGGGCCTGGAAGGGGTGTTAGTTGCCTTCCAATCACTTTCGATTATTAAAAAGGGTACAAACCCTTTCAATTTCTAATCGAATGAGCCCTTTTTGAAGTTTCTACGATAACTCCTTCGATACGAAGTGCCCTGGTCTTAAGAAATAAACAGATAAATAATACATTGTGCCAACATCGTTCTTTACTTAGGCAGCGCTATTGCGCTGCCTATGATATACCAAAATATGATGAAAACATAATACTTTAGAAACAAAATTCTGGAAACCATGGCAAAGAATTATGGAAAGAAGTCCGCGTAGAACGCATTATATTAAATACCTAACCTCTCCTAACCTAACCCCTAACCACCTCTATATACTAATGATTTAATTAAAATATATCTACATCGTAGTTTTTTTTCACTCAAAATAAGCAAATCATAACCGACTGCAGAGAAGCAAACTGGTTTTCGTAAGATTTTACAGAGCGAAATTCTTCAGTGTGATCCACATAATTAACATGTGCCTTCCTTAAGATTATAAGGGATTATGATTTTATTTTCAAGTTTAAGAATTTCTCCTCAGGTTTTCAAGACATAGAAAAAACATATTTTTTAATCCCCAAAGTTTCACCTTAATTCCCTTAGCCTTTTCGCATACGCCCAGAATCAAATATTTCACCTATTCATAACAACAAGTCCTGCAAATGGGCAAATTTCATAATTACCAATCCTTGCTAAGGGGCTAGGGGGGCATGGTATCCTTGGAAATATAACTATTAGATCTTCTGGTTAGTTTGAACAAAATTGCAATTCCAAAATTGCCATCAATTTTGAGCAGAAGAACAACTGAAAAGGGGGAAGGAGCGGGGGGGGGGGGCTGGTTGGCCTCTAATCACTCTTCATCATCTCATACCTTAGAAGTTTCAACTTAATACCATTCGTTCTTTAGATTTTTCTGGTATTCCCATTTTCACAACCAGCAAGCAAATAATGTTTTTTGACTCTCTAAAAATTAAAATTATATCTCGTCAGGCTTATAAGATATCGACAAAAACATTTTTTTTAATCCACTTTCGTTGGATTTTGTTGGTTCATGTTCAGACATCTCAAAAACGGCAAGTGATAGAGCATATTTTTAGTCATTTTCGATTAAAAGCATATATTTTAAAACATTCATTCCGCAACTCAAAATTATCTAAAGTCAAACCCAGCCTGAATAAAGTAGGCCTAGATTAGCTTCGGAAGAACCTGGTAGTTTGGGCAGGTTAATTTGAGTCTGAGAGTTAAGAAGTATTTTGACAGCACGGGAGCTGAATTAATGATTACAACGCTTGAAATCATTAAAAATCCTATGTTGGACATTATCAGGTTGGGGGGGGGGGGTGTACGAGAACATGAAGTCACTACCAGTATATACTCCCGATTTCAATACAGATTTGAAATTACCATCCTCATTCATGGCCGATCGTACAGAGGCAATAGCCCGTTCAGCCTTAATCGGATTTAATCAATTATGGAGCTGGGCTGGGGGCTATGTCTTTTACTATACATTGCTACACCCGCTTCCAATCGCCGAGCGCAGATTTCATAGGTTACATTCACAGACCCCCTTTCCTGCTCTGCCTAATAACAATAATTCTATACTTAATCTGGCGAGCTAAGAACATACAATTACTAAATGGTGTGATTTAGGGTGTTAAAGTGGACCTGAAAAGAACTTGATTTGGATTTAACTTCGTGAAATGGTTATTAGGCAATTCAACTTTTAGGAGCACTAGATTAGGCTATAAGATGCCAATGCGTATCATACAGTAAAATGTGCAAAAAGGTGACCCGACACCACTTTCTAGCGCTAAAGTTAAAGAGGGTTTAAAATATTAAGGCCATGTTCTGCTGGCGAAGGATGACAGATTGAGAAAAATTGATCATTCACCTGGGGTCTAAGGAAAAGTAGGTCAAAATTGCGCAATTTCACGTTGGAGGAGAGTTCAATTCTTTGCAGTTTTGATGTTGTGTCCATGTATTCAAATTGTGATTTAAAAGGTGCGAGGATATTTTAAAAAGTAAATTAGAAAAACACTTTGATTTAATACAGGATGTGACGTTAGCCAGTTTGGATATTGATGTCATTATGAAACTAATTATGCTGGTAAATGAATTTTCTTTTTATTTTGGTTTTCGAGGGAGTTTTATAGACAAATTTTTGGGTTACCTATGGGGGCTTCTCTTTCTTCTTTATTGGCAAATCTATTCATAGATGCCATTGAAACCTCCGCTATAAACAGTTTTAGAATCTCCCCTTGTTTCTGGGGTAGGTTCATGGATGATGTGGTCTGCGTTTGGAAACATGGGTTGGACTCCTTAGACCTTTTTTGTAAGCATTTAAATAGTTTTGATAATAATATTAAATTTACAGTTGAATTTGAGGATAATAATAAATTACCTTTTCTGGATATTTTATTAATTAAAGGGATTTCCATTTACTTTTCTCGATTTACAGAAAACCTACGCACACTGATAGGTATTTGAATTGTCAGTCTTGACACCCTATTTCTCTGAAAAGAGAGGTTGTAATTTCACTAGTGTATAGGGCCTTTAAAATCTCTTAAAATGACTTTCTGGATTTAGAATTGTTATACATGATTGATATTTTATTTTGTAATAGTTATCCTATTAAGTTAATTTATAAAATAATTGAAAATATACGGGCCAAACATAATAGTAGGGTTATTGAGGTTTCTCAGTCTTTAGATTTAGTTGTATCAAAAAGCTTCATTTCATTACCATATGTACCTGTTTTGGGTGAGAAACTTTCACGGGTTTTACGTAAATTTGGTATTGATACATGTTTCCAATCGCTGAGGCCAATGGGTAGTTTTTTTAGTTCTGGTAAGGATTTAACTCGGGGAAATTTAGTAAGTGGGGTGTATAAAATTCCGTGTTCTTGTGGGAAGTTCTATATTGGTAGGACTCACCAACAATTTGTTGAAAGGTTTATTGAACACCGTAATTCAATAGAAAAAACCCTACAATTAAGCAAGCCTCCAGAAACTTTCGTTTCAGCTTTAGCAGAGCATATTTGGCTTCAACCAGACCATTTTGTAAAATTTGATGAAGCCTTGGCTATTTCTAATGATAAGGGGTACACCCAATGGGCCAGGGAAGCCATAGAAATTAAAAAACATATGTTTGCTAACCTTTCCATAAATAGGGACACGGGTAATTTAAATATTGACCCAATTTATGATAACCTTCTAAAGAGTGAATCAATTGTCAATAAGGGAGTAAAGATTTTAAATAATCACCAGGGGACTATTTTACCTGTTAGACCAAAACGATTTGCTTCAGTAATAGCTAACAAAAGGATTATTTCGCAACTGAATAATTAAAGTAATTCACAGTTTTTTTTTCCTCAGTTACTCTGGTGTCCACACTTAATTATCTATATATTAGCATCTTTTCCCTACGTGGATTAGTTTGCGCCGTTTGTACATTTTTGTTTTTTTTTTGTGGTGTTTTTTTTTTTTTTTAGTTTTATCTTGTTTTTTTTTTTGTATATTTAGTTCTGACTAAGCCTTGTTTTTAGAAATGTGAAATATAACCAGCTTTTTGTCTATGTTGTTTTTCTTTTCTCTCCACTGGCCACATACTCGTTTGTTTGTTTTTTTATATATTTTTATATTTGTTGGTTTATGACAGATTGAGAAAAATTGATCATTCACCTGGGGTCTAAGGAAAAGTAGGTCACCCCCCCCCCCCCCGAATGAGGCTGGAAGATGTCACGAGAAAGGATTTAAAGGAAACTGGAACAGCGTGGGAGGAGATAAAGCATAGAGCTTTGAATAGATTAGTGTGGAGGAGGACCATGAGCAGCTGTGCTGTCCTCAGGCGGCTCACTGCTACAGTGAGTCGCTAGTAGTAGAATTTGCAGAAGTAGATTAAAGATGGAACTGTGGAGGGATGCCTAAATTATTCAAAATAGACTCTCCTTGCCTGCCTCCAGTCAAAATATTTTCTAGAGCTGATTTGCACTTACAGACCCTGCACTTACACTGCACTTACCCTGCACTTGAACTGCACTTACAGACCCTTCTTCCACTTACTGCCGTAAAAACTGTCGGCCCGTTTTTCTTTTCTTAGCGTCAGGCAAGTATAGGGCCATTTTCGTAAGAGGGCCATGAAAAACAATTTCATAGGATAATTTGAATAAGAAGTGGTCAGAAGTTTGGGGAAATTAAGATTTCCAGTAAAGCTGGGCCCCGAAGATCCCTCATTACGTAATCCCCTGCCTGACGAATATTCACAGAAATACAAATTATTTAGAGCCAAATATGGCCATTTCACAACATAATTACAAAATAGTGCATTTCAAGATTTTATATTTGACTATTTAAAAGGAGTTAGTTTCCATTTTTACCTTTCTGAAAGTGCCATCGGGGAGCTGAACGCTGGCAATGACTTTCCTTACTCGCTTTTTCGGCTGACTTTTATTTTGATCTTTTACAAAATTTGGCTTAAAATCTGGAAGGATTAAGCTCAATCTCCTAGTAAGTATCCTCTTAAATGGCTCTTTCTGGCAATCTCCGCTTCCTTTATAATTTTCAAATAACAGCTCAGAAAATATATGCGGTTCAGGAGTCAAAGATCTCCTCAAATAACTCACTGATTTAGACTTTTCGCCTATCTTAAACTTACTCATTATTATCACTTAAAAATTATATGCTTAACATACCATCGACCACTTTGTAACTACTTACGCATCTAGTGTAAAAACAGTATGTGAGAGGTAACAGGTGGTGTAAATAACCTTTTGGTCGTACCGGATGGCAAACTATATCATTTTTAAATGCCAAATTTAGTTGAATAATGGTAAATTTTGTATTTGTCACTCAATACAGTATGTGAGAAGGAATCCCATGAGATAAGTTAAGTTTAACCGCTGAAACGAAAGGTTCTTTTTTTATGTGGTATGTACAAATTATAGTGAGATGATATGCTTTTGTTTAAGCTTGTGGGAAATATACACTGCTGCAATTAGATACAGCAATTCAAAAAAAAGATTTTTAGAGACGACGTAATTACTTGTAGTACCAAGGGCAGTGAAATTCAATTGCTAGATTTGGATAAATGGCGACTTATAAAATCTTATATATCTTAAAAAAGAAAGGTACTTGTCTGTTAAACGGAACGCACTCAAGGATTATGCTGTGTAAAATTTGACAAAAACCGGTTTCCCATCTGGATCGGTTATGATTTGCTTATTGTGAGCACAGTTTATATAATATACCAGTAAGTTTACCGCAGATGGTTTCTGGCTCTTCATTCTCGGTGCGAACAAAAAGCTCCTCCCACTTATTTCTGCACTTATTGGTTGAGCCGGCCAAGTGGTTTTGTCAGTACTTGTTCCGTAGGTGATTATTCTTTGTCTACCCATGAAAAGATCAAATGCCGCTTATGGTTATATCTGCAAAAACGTTCTCTGGAGCACTCGCACCTCGGTCCGGGTTTTTATAATGGTTGAGATAGGGAAAGATCATTCTGGATAATTATATAAACTGTGATTGTGAGTGAGAAAATAACGACGTAGGCCTATGTATATTTTTAAATATTTAATATATAGAGGTGGTTAGGTTAGGTATTTAATATAATGCGTTCAGAGCAAGGGCGGATCCAGTATTTTTTTTCGGGGTGGGTTTTTACTAATTTTTGACTTTTTCGGGGGGGGGGATTACTAATTTTTGACTCAGTTTTCGACTAATTTTACTGATTTTTACCTAGGTTTTACTAATCTTCTACTTATTTTCGACTCGGTCAAAAATTTCGGGGGGGGGGTCAAACTGGGTAACCCCCCCCCCCCCCCCTGGATACGGCCTTGGTTCAGAGCGACCTAATTTCCATTATTTTTCGTTGTAGTTTCCATAATTTTGTTAATAAAGTATAATATTATCATCATGTTTTGGCATATTTCGTTAGGATTAACCTAACTTCACTTCTTGAGGGCGTTCCATTTAACAGAAAAGTACCAAAAGGAAAACTGGGAATGAAATTTCAATGACAGAAAACCACTATATACAGTTATGCCATTTTGATGATGGGTGCTAAACAAAAAAAAAAAAAAAATGATATGACCAAAAACTCGAAAAGAAGAAAACCCGAGGATATTTGCAGTCAGGTTATTAAAAATAATAATAGTTAAAATTAATAAAATAATATATAAATAAAATAAATAATAAATGCTTAATAAAAATAATAATATTAAAATAAATAATAATAAACATAATAATAAAGAAATAAATAATAATGCAAACATTTCGGCTATGACCTCTGCTCGACCGTCCTCAGTGCAAAAGTAAATAACCACCGTAATAAGAACCGCTAAAATAAATGAATACAACCTATAAAAAAATAATGTCACTAAAATAAAAGCAAGACCCGCTCAATTTAACGGCGAAAGGGTAGGTGAATAAAAAGTCCAACAATGAATGGGAATTCAAGAAGCTAAATCCGAGTTCATTTAATTAATTTTTTAAAGCTAGTCACCTACCAGGTCATCATCTAACATTTTACTAGATTGTGAAATATTATAATGTAATGTAGAACAACCCGAATTAATAAGTTAATTAAAAATGGGGCTCAAATAAAATTCTCCGGTATCTCTATTAAGGGCTATTTTTCAGAGTATATAAATATATATTTATATCTTGGACTATAATAAAAGAAAGGTTGAGTTGGTTAGGGAAGGTTCTGCAGGTGAAGGATGACAGATTGCCGAAGATTGTCCTTTTTGGCAAACTGTCTAGGGCTAAACGGAAAGCAGGTGGTCCTCGTCTGG
The DNA here is from genome assembly GCF_049724085.1 of Artemia sp. Qi Xiang Cuo. NCBI lineage: Eukaryota > Metazoa > Arthropoda > Branchiopoda > Anostraca > Artemiidae > Artemia > Artemia sp. Qi Xiang Cuo. The sequence continues at coordinate 3,317,472 of NC_142813.1, read as the reverse complement.
GGTGGGAGGATGCTGTAAAGAATGATTTAAAGGAAATGGGAGCTTTCTGGGAGGGTGGAAATAGGGAGGCTTTGGATAGTTTGGGATGGAGGAGGGGCGTGAGTACTGCGGTGAGTTGTTAGTAGTAGTAGTACATATCTTGGACTACCTTTCTGAAAAATTTGGACTACCTTTCAGAAAAGAAACCTTCAATGGAGGTGTTTTCCAACAAAATGATGTGGTTTGGGTTGTCATTCACGTTTTGGGCTAAGGCAGAATAAAAATTATAAGGCCTTTGGCCTTGCTTCATAGTTTTATTTATTTTTTTTTTTTTCAGGAGTATAATTTTATTTACACAAAATTTACAAAAAACAAACGCCAAGGAACCTTTCAGTTCGTTAGTCCAACTCCAAGTTCCAACACATAATTCAATATAAATAAACAAAAACAAACATTATTCCCCGCCGACGGGCTAACAAAACAACACAACTAAAGATTCCATTATGGCACTACTAAAAAAAAAAAAAAAAAAAAAAAAAAAAAAAATCAAACAAATTGGTAAATATTATTACAAAAATCCCTCAATTTTCCCCGGAAACTACTTCGGTCATGCTCACGCCCAACCCCAATTGGTAAATGACTCCAGGAGCTCGGCAAAACATGCCGAGCGGAGAACTGTGACCGGGTTGTTTCACACTGCGGCCGCCGAAAAGCATCTGCATTTCTTGTATTATAATTGTGAAGATCCACACCAGTTATAAACATGCCATTAAAACATTCTGAGGTAAAGTTATTAATAATATCAAACATTAGCATAGATCGATAAAAAAGGAATATACCTGCTAGAGGAAGAATAATCAGTTTCAAATACACATTTCTCACTGAATCTCTCGGTCCATAATTTGCTAAAATCCTAGTGGCAGAATTCTGCAAAGCTCTAAGTCGTTTCAGATGGGATTGAAAAGTTGAAGACCATACCGAACAACAATATAAAAGGTAAAAATGGACAAGTGAAAAATACAAAAGTCTAAGGACAATTTTCGGACAAATGTGCTTCAGTTTCCTAATAATTCAACATTACGGGCAATTTTAGATGTTATACAATTTATATGATCTGAAAAACTAAGCGTCTCATCTACAATAATGCCTAAATACCTAGTCGAGTGTACTCTATTAATAAATGAATTCCCATACCTAGACTTATCTACCCAAGGATAATACTTTTTAGAACGAGCAAACAACACAAAATTACACTTCTTAAAATTTATTTTCAGCTTATTCAACCTAGTCCACTTTTCAATCAAACTTATATCATGTTCAACTGCTCGGACTTTTTCAGTTCTCGCGCATACCGTTAAATTTGTATCATAAGCAAATAAAACTAACGCTTTTACAGGGATCATATTTGGGTCTCCACTGTTTACTGAATCAACAATATTAGATAAAATTCCACATAGATCGTTAATATATACAGCAAATAATAGTGGACCAAGGGGAGATACCTGTGGGACTCCAGACTCGACATCATATTCACATGTCACATGTATTGATTGAAGATATGTATTCCAACAACCTCTCTCCCAACTTTTGGTGAGTTCTACCAACTTAAAAGCAGCCGCAAGAACAGGGAACACATCTCCCCACTATTGGGCTAGCTTTACCTTTATTTTAAAAAGGCGGTAGTTCTATTTGATTATTGACTAGTATGTTCAAGTTGTGTCATTTATTTTTAATTTCAGTTGGTTGCCCAGTTTTAGAAAATAGGGTAAAACCTTGGTTTTTTTCTTTTCGGCTACCAATGGGGAGCTTTCAAATGGAGATTGGGGTGTGGTAGTATCTTTTACCGTTTTTTTTTTACATCTTTCCTGTAACTGTTTCCAATAAATTTGTGGGATATCCGTTGAGAAATAGAACGTCTTTTATGTAAGGTTTTGGGACTATGGGAGCTTCAGAACATATTCGAGACAAACCGAGGAAATGACCTCTCCTCTTTTTATAAAGGGGTTGGTGGTGGTTAGAAGTGAAAAAAAAATATATATCGTTAATTGTCGGTTTCCTATGTGTCGAAAACTCAAGGCCTGGAACCTTCTTGAAAATCAAAACGTGTATAAAAGGCAGTTTCTGATTTTCTTCTTGATCTAATGTGAACTGAAGATTCGAATCTAACAAATAAGATGTGTCAAAAAGGTGTTAAGTGAAGCCACTCCATGATACGAAATAGAAATACTGTCAATCCGATCCCCAAAAATGGGTTTCGAATTAAACCTTTTCAGAACAGAGTTTTTAAAATATCCCATCGCCAAAAAAGGTGACAGACTACCCAGACTAGAACCCACTGGTAGACCCATAATTTGTGTGAAAAACTGATTATTATATCGGAAATCTAAGGGGAAATTATTGCAAAGGTTAGTAAGACGCTTAATGGTTTTGATATCTGAAGTTTGATAGTTATTTTATGAAGTTAGTATTTTCACATATAATTATCTTAATAATTTGCTTCCCTCTTCATTTGAAAAAAATTTTCCATTAATAGTAATCCCCATAGTCATGGTCAGTGTTGCCAACGCTTTGAAGTAAACTGTACCAGTTTTCCGATTAAAATTGTACCGCAAGAAATTAATTTGTACCATCGGAACAATAGGTTAAAAATTTGCCATAAAAATATGAAAATATCTGATAAACGAAAACTTGGAACAGATATTTGATTCAAAAAGGAGCAAGCAAAACCTAAATCTAGCGCGAAATCTGATTATACTAACAAATTTCCAAATATACGGAATTGTACCAGGACCTCTAAATTGTACCAAAAGCGGTACAATTGTACCGTGTTGGCAACGCTGGTTATGATACACGATGAGGATTGAATCTAGTACATCAATTTAGAAAAACAACTAGAGGTTCTTTTGTGATAAGAAATTTTGATCTATGCGTATGGGATATAATACCGGTTGCGATTCGAAATGCAAGTCATCTCGTAACCTTCAAGGCAACAGCCTAAAGATTTTGGTAAATTTTTCGTTATTCATATTATTGACTTTCGAATAAAGTAAAAATACCCCTCGATGCCTTTTTTTATGCCCTTTACGAATATAATAATCATTTTTCTCTGAAATTAATTTTACCCCCACCCCTAAGTATATATACCAATTCAGTGTATATATTTGCACATTAGGTGGGGTATATATTTGCGCATTAGGGGGGTGGGGGTAAAATTCATTTCTGACAAAAATTATTATTATATTTGGAAAGAACATACAAAAGGCATCGAGTGGTATGTTTACTTTATTCATAAGTCAATAATTTGAATAACGATTTTTCCTTGCAAAAGAAAAAATATGTGTGGATTTAGTGATAATAAGTAGAATAATATAAAATAGTATTTGTTAGAATACCTAGAATGGAAGATTCCCCCCTGCTGCCCACAAGCCCGCAGGTGTTTTCTTAGCAGGTGCAGCAAAAATGTTCTGTATGTTTTTTTGTCAAATGAAATTATCTGATTTATGATCATTTTGTCTCTATTGTTTTCTAGTTTTCTTTTAAGGGTAAGTTCACTTTTTATTTTATATCACAGGAGGTAGACATAGAGATGGTATTAAAATTCGCCGAAGTCCTGTCTTTTTCATATAAAGGAATTTTAATTTTATCAACAAGGTGAACTGAATTTTTAATATACGAATTTTGCGTCATAAGGGGACATGCCAATAAGGAGACAAAAACTCGTGTACAACCATTTCCCTATTCTGGCTGCTGGAGAGCTATAAGAAGCCACAATGGGGCGTAGAGGGACCCCCTCTTTGTAGATTTTGGTAGACCAAAATCAAGGAGCTAAAATTTAGGAGCTCTGCTCCTAAAATTTAGGAGCAGAGCAGCCTTGTGGATAAAAAAAAATAATACCCACCTGTTGATTACTCTAAATTATAGGGGGCGTCATTCCATAGAAGTATAAAATTTTTATCCTCATCTTAACACGTTAAATTTTAATTTTCAGTTTACATCAGAACTATAAGAAAATCGCAAATTGCCTTTTTTATACAGTTAATTTTCAAGAAGGCCCCAGGCTTTGAGTTTTTGGCATATAGGAAACCCACAAATAACGATAGATATTTGCATTTCTCCACTAACCACCACCCTCGATGCGTAAAAAGAGGAGAGGTCATTTCCTTGATTGATCATGAATCCATAGGTCCAACACTTGATTATATATAAAGCATTCTGTTTGGTAATGGATATTTCACAAAAATATTCGAATCAGTTACAGAAAAAAGGTTTAAAAAAAGCAGTAAAAGATACTACCATAACACAATCTCCATTTGAAAGCGCCTCATTGGTAGCTGAAAAGAAAAATGTCAAGATTTTGTTCAATTTTCCAAAATTGGGCGACCAATAGAATTTTTTTTTTTTTTTTTTTAATGACTTTGACTTTTTGACTTTGACTTTTGACTTTATTGTATATAAACACACAAATAAAACACAACTCCAGGGACTGGTGACAAACCTTAACGTCGCATTATGTAACTCAAATAAATTACACTTTTTAAAACGGTGGGAAAGATAAAACGAGCCCCATACTAGGGAGTGGTGTTTCTAGGATCTCATATTCTTGCTATTGCTTCTGTATTGATAGAGGTCTCAAATAACTGGGAGAGTTGGAACACAAATCTTTAATTGACAAAGCCATGAAGCTGCGCCAAAGGTCCAAGAATTTTATTTCTGCCTTGGCTCAACACGTTTATGACGATCCACACCGCTTTGTTTTGCTGGGAAAAATCTCCCTTATTGTCTTTGTTAAAAGTCTCTTGCAAGTTTTGAGAGAGACAGATGAAAAATTAAATTTATACACCAAAAATTATCCCTTAATAGAAATACCGGAGAAGCTTAACTGCAACCTATCTGTAATGAAGTTATTAATTCAGATTTATCTCTTTTACATTATTAAATAAAAAAAACAAGTTTTTTTAACTGAAAGTAAGGAACGACGTTAAAACTTAAAACGAATAGAAATTATTCCGTATATGAAAGGGGCTGTCCCCTCCTCAACGCCTCACTCTTTACGCAAAAGTTTTTTATTGTTCAAAAAAAATAGAGTTGTGAGAAAGTCAAACTTTGGCGTAAGGAGCAAGACGTTGAGGAGGGGACAGCCCCTTTCATATACGGAATAATTTCTGTTCGTTTTAAGTTTTAACGTCGTTCCTTACTTTCAGTTAAAAAAAACTTGTTTTTCATTTAATTTTTGAACTTTTTGAATTAATGCAGGTTTTGACTTTGGCTCACCATACATAAATAATTAAAACAAAATTTACATATTAATTTTACTTTTATTTGGTAAAATGGCTTTCTCGAAACTTGTTTAATTTTATTTAGGAACTTTTTTATTAGTAGTAAATATACGTAACTTACGATTTAACTTACGTGACGAAATTCTATATTCATAGATTTTTAATACGTATATTAGGGGGTTCGCCCCCTAGTCAATACCTTGCTCTTTAATGGAAAGTTCGAATTTTGTTCCAATTCTTTAAAAATGACCCTTAATCACAAAGGCCGTTAATTAGAATAAATAGCTCTTATGAAAGTACTAAAAATTACACTAGAACTAGAAAGTACACTAGAACTTTTAATTTTCGTTCCAACGAGCCCTCCCGCGGTATTCTAGGGTCACTGCGTCGATACAATCACCCCTGGGGAAAAAAACAAATAAACACGCATCCGTGATCTTTCTTCTGGCAAAAAATGCAAAATTCCACATTTTTGTAGATAGGTGCTTGAAACCTCTACAGTAGGGTTCTCTGATACGCTGAATATGATGGTGTGATTTTCATTAAGGTTCTATAACTTTTAGGGGGTCTTTCCCCCTTTTTTCTAAAATCAGCTAAATTTTCGCAGGCGCTTAACTTTTGACGGGTAAGACTAAACTTGGTGAAACTTATATATTTGAAATCAGCATTAAAATCTGATTCTTTTGATGTATCTATTGGTATCAAAGTTCCGTTTTTTAGAGTTTCGGTTACCATTGAGCCGGGTCGCTCCTTACTTACAGTTCGTAAACCACGAACTGTTTGATAACATTTCTCAACCCAGTAAAATGTTAGATGATACCAGTCCTCGTAAGTGGTTGGCTTTTAAAAAAGCTTTTAATAGAATGAACTGGGATTTAGTTTTTTGAATTGCCGTTCATTGTTCGATTTTTTATTCAATTACCCTTTCACCGTTACTTGGAAAGGGCCTTGCTTTTACTTTAGCAGAGTTTTCTACGGTTTGGTTTTTATTTATTTTATTGGTTGCTATTTTTTATTTTTACCTTTTGTTTCGATTTTCATCTTATTTTATTTTTCACTCAGAAGTGGCATGAGGTTCCGGTTTGGCGTAAAATTGATAAAGAAAAGTTTCAAGATTCTTGTGATCTTCTTCTGTCAAAAATTCGCGTACCGTTTAACCTACTTATGAAATTCTCTTATCGTGACATGAAAGAGATACGCGACTACGTCTTAATATTTTTACGCCGAACTGACTCTTCTGTTTGCCGAATCTCAGGGAGTGCCTAAGTCTCGTGCCAGACAAAAAAACTCAAGAAAAGGGATGGTCTTCTAACCCTTTGTTACAATTAGCATGCGACCGATCTACCTTCTGGTACGGGAAATGGAGAGAATGTGGTAGACCACGCTCAGGAGTAGTTAAAGAGATTAGAGTTGCATCTAAGCATAGGTTTGGGAAGGAACTTGCTCGTCACCGTGTGCAGTTGAAATCTGAGCTTTCTGAGAATGTAATTAAAAATCCTAATCTGTTATGTAAAATGTTTGATAAGAAGGAGTTAGCGGGTCCCGACCCAGATATCCCATCTTTAACATGGATAAACTGTTACCTTGATGAGTTTTCAGTACCAAAACAGGATCTTAACATTTCTGTTCAAGAAAAGATTTCGTCCATCCTCCCATCAATTCCAGATACAGATTTCCTAGTTACCCAATCACTGGTTACGTCCGCGATCCGATGGTTGAAAAAGAAGAAGTCGGCTGGCATTGACCGTGTATCCGCACTTCGCCTTTGCTATTCTAGCCCAACTTTCATGGGAAACCTAACTCTTCTCTTTCAGATGATCTTCACCACTGGACTCGTACCATTGGCATTCAGTACTGGGTTGCTTAGGCCAGTCCCGAAGAAAGGAAAAATTACTTCGGAATGTGCTTCGTTCAGACCGATCACAGTATCACCAACGCTTTGCAAAATCTTCGAACTTTTGGTCATTGATGAAAACAAGGAAAAATGCTCCCCTTTCCCAGTTTGGGTTCCAGAGGGGTCTTGGTTGCGGCCACGCCATTTCTGCTTTGGCTTCAGTCTTGATTGACGCTGTTGAACCAAAGGAGTCCATTGTTATAGGTCTACATGACGGCCGCCGTGCCTACGACTCACTTCTCCATGACCAACTCATTTTGGATGTGGGAAAGAGAGGTGTACAGAAGGACATCCTACTACCCATTAAAGACATGTACGACCATCTAAAGGTTGAACTCCTACTTCCTGGCCATGGGCTAGCCCTCACTGAATATACACCAGACGTGATGCTGTCCTACCGAGGGAATCCTGTAGTCCCAGTAAAAAAGGGTGCTCGACAAGGATCAGTCACATCTCCTTGTGCCTTTAATAATTGTATTATTGAACCACAGTCTACTGTCGAGACAACATGCATAGCTCGTGGCATAGACGTTACAATGATAGCCTACACCGATGACATTCTGAACCCCAGCCGCACAGTCGCAGGTACAGAGACCACCTTCTCCACACTACAATCAAATTACAGTCGCATTGGCCTTGAATTTAACCTGTAGAAATCGGATATTCTTCTATTCAACTGGCGCCAAGAAGAGGTTTCGTCTGTGAGGCTGGGAGAACTGTCTGTAATCCCTGTCCCGAAAAACATTTACCTTGGTTTAAAAATTAGAAAGTATATAAAAACTAACTACGACCTTCTTATTGACCACCTCTGCAAATACTTGGCTTCTGCTTACAATAAAGTATTTTCATCTCTAACCCCTTTCGACTGTTTAATTCTGGCTCAACTGTATGATGCTGAATCCCTTCCCCATTTCCTGTACCTAAGGATCCACGTTTTTTAAGTATGCCAAGTTCTTGTTGCGGCTCCCGCCGTGGACAAGAAATTCGCAACTTGTTAAAAATTTTAAAAATGCGGATCCGACGGCAGCTATAATTGAACAAAATTAAACGGTACAACGAGAAAGTTTCTTCTCACCCTTGGCACCGTTTACTAAGGCAGTAAATCGCTTTCCATTTAATTTTGCTTGCACATCTATTGTCACATTTAGTCTTTTTACCGTCTCTTGTCATATTTAGACTAGTTGATTGAGTCCGTTGATTTTGAATTGAAGTTATCAAGTATTTTATATATGTATATATATATATATATATATATATATATATATATATATATATATATATATATATATATATATATATATATATATATATATATATATATATATATATATATATATATATATATATATATATATATATATATATATATATATATATATATATATATACACATTCAAAGATCACAACATTTCGAAAAGATGTGATGAAAAATATTAAGTTTTGGAAACAACGCTGACAGATGATCGAGTTGGGATATTCATATTTTCATCATTAGCAAAGAAAAATCTTTATAGTTTTGCAACTCGTAAATATAGAATTTTCATTCCCACCCCTAGGAACTAATTTTATGCTAATGGACTATTTTTTGGTACTTCTAAAACAAAACTAAGGCTTCTTTGACCAAGGTAACCAAAGAAAATTTCCCTATACTCTAAAATTCCTATACAAATTTCCAAAATTTAAAAGAAAATCCCAAGATTTTAGATACGATATCCCAGATACTATCCCTCTGTTCGAACTATCCCAGAGTGAAACTATCCCTCTGCTTGAAAACTCGTGCCGAGTTAAACGCGAAATAGGATTTTGAACGCACCATGCCCTACCTAATAAAAGTTTAATAGCTTAATTTTATCATTGAAAAAGCTCTTTTTAATTTAGTCTCTCCAATAGATAAAAAAAATATTTGAAGAATTCTCGTGATAAAAGCTGTAAACCATTTTAATAAAAAGAGTTTCTGGGAAACAATATTTTGATTACAGTTTCGAAAGCAATTCTGACAGGCGTAGGAGTTGGTATATTCATATCTGCAGCATTAGCAATGTTGAATTCAGATAGCTTATACATTTTCCACCTTGCGAATATAGTATTCCCCTACCCCCTTAGAGACTAAAAATACTCTAACCGATTAAATCGAAACCACAACTGGTTTTGATAAGGTACAACTATGAATTTTATGATGTCCCAAGATTTACCTGAAAACTTCCCGAAGTTTGAAAAAAAAATCACAAAATACTAAATGCTAATAATATATACTGCGACATGCCAATGACACTGTCCTGCTCCTCAAAAACTCATTCTGGGATAAGCTCACAAGCAGGTTAAGATAATTACAACGATATATTGATTAGGATAAAACTGAATTTTATATTTCTAAGTAACGGTCCATACCTGGATCATTCAAAAGAACGAAAAAAATACGGAAGATTTCAAAACTCTTGGTTTTTTAAGAAATAGGACAATTTCACTATCTTGCAGTATACTTAATATTGTATATTTTATGACAGTAATGTATAACCTTTAATACCTATGTATATACTTTACCCAAGATCCGGGGCTCAGGGATGAAATCCCAAAATTTGAAAAAAATCTTAAGGAGTGGCCCCTATGCTTTTAACCGTTATTCCAAGGACAGCACAGATGTGACATCACGAATATCTCTTTATAATAATTGGTACCAGAACTTAAACAAAGTTAATGGAATGCTGAAACGGTAGAAAAAGAAACGACATGTGCCCAAAGGGCCAAAGTCTTAATGTTATTACGCTTTGGTAATGAACTACAATCTACACATATGTTACACATTGCTGATGAACTACACATCCCAGGGAAGGAGAAACATATGTACAAGGGCTGCTGCTACATTATTTTTTTGTTGGTGGACTACAAACCCTTGGAAAATACGCCATCTGTTCAGGAGTCAATGTCTTAACGCTACATTAGACATTGCTGATCAACTATACATCCTAGGAAAGCAGCGACATATGTACAAGGTGCCAAAGTCTTGCTGTTCTATCTTTTCTGATAAACAACAGGCCCCGGAGAAAAAATGGCATTTGTAAAGGGGGGTAATGTCTCAGTTCTCCATTAGACCTTGCTGATCAACTACACACCCAAGGGGGGACACCTGTCACTGCTTCTTCTCCATAGTCTTGCTGTTATATTACTCTTTTCTGATGAACCACAAGACTCAGAGTAAAAGTCTTGTACAGGGGATCAATGTTGTTTTTTTTCAGATCCCAGGGATAAACGGCATGTGCACAGGGGCACAAGTCTAGATGCTACGTTGCACGTTGCGAAAACCAAAGTCATTGACACAATCATCATATTATTCTCAGATGGAACAAATAATAGTACTGACGTACCAAACCATGTGTCCTGACGTATTGTCACATTTGGCATAAATCAAAACATTAGCTGTAATTTAGATTCGACTAATAGGCTTTTTCTACTGCCCAGATTTCTTGAAATTATGGAAATTTGCGAAGAAAATGACCGTCATTAGTGGGATTCATCACCATGAACTACAGACCACTAGCGCGGGACCTCACCAATTTGACCGCGACGTGAAGTGGAAAGACTGATGCATCTGATTTCAATTCCCGAAAATGCAGCATCCGCTGAGTTGTTTTTCAATTTCGTAACTTTTCAAGTCAAGACCTTCAAATGGCTTAAATTATTGAAAGCATTAGAATTACAAGAGAGCCTTGCGGTCCTTCTAGTGTAGTTCTGGAGTGAATAACTCTTTCTCAAGTCTGCACAAAACACAAAAGCCAAACTACGAGGGGACAAAAAAAATTCCTGGAACCTCCAGTTGAACAGAGATTGTGTTTACACAAAGGCTCATGCTGGTCATCACCATTTGGTGATGTCTCTTATCGATGAGACTCGACGTCCGGCATAGCTATTTCCCATGACTACTATCCTCAATAGTATCCATACCTGGAAAAATATTATGCCACGATGGATGGCAGCGATAAAAGCAAGTTAAAGGATGGGGCACTAGACTTTTTGGTCCGAACCAGTGGTGCTGATCTTTGTTTCAGGGCACTTCAGCCAGGAGGTACAAGGAGGGTTGGGGCCTGGCATCCTGTGCTTCCGCACAGATTAAAAGGCAACCAATAATGAAACAAACTTGCAAGAGGGGCTGGGAACACCCCACCAAAACAAACAGAACACAGAGGAGCCCTACTTTCTTAAAATCTCGTGCAATGTTGTATTGTTTACTAGGTAATAATTTCCCTGGGAGGCATTGCTCCTCATTGTCAGCCTGCAATATTTCCTTGGACCGCTGTTTACAGTGAGTTCTGGTTAGACAAACTTGTGAAAGATCATTTCAAAAACAAAAGAAACCGCACAAACACAATTTCAGACTGCGGTGCAGCCTTTAATTATGTTAGAAGTTAGAAATGCAAATATGTCATATCTAATTTTTAAAAGGAAGTAAAAATGGTATTTTTCTAAAGTTGAAACAATTTTTGCTGAATTTTTCTTTTTTTTTGTTATCACGTAGTCAAACAGTTCTTGGTAACGAGCTGTAATAAAGAAGTCTTAGACTTACTTAGACTTAAGGCTTCTGCCGAGGGTTTGGCGTAGAGAATGATGAGACCAGGTGCCTCCAGGTTGACCTATCACTTGCGGTCCGTCCAGGTTGACGGACCGCAGCTTCTTCCACCGGGATGTGGGCTTGGGTGAGGAATTCATCGACTTTGTCTTCCCACCTAGGGGAGGGGGGAGGTGTCCTCTGGGTCACTTCCATCCGTGTAGGGTGAGGTCAAAGTCGAATGCTACCCGTGCTGGGGTGTCGCGTGACATGCGAAGGAGATGGCCGTACCACCGAACAGTACGCTGGGCGAGCTGCGTCAAGATAGGAGTTTGTGCCGTACGTGACAGAAGGGTCTGGTTGCTAACGAAGTAAGTCCAGTGAAGTCCCTCGATTCTTCGGAGATATTTTATCTGTGCGACACCGACAGCGCTGAAGATAGATTTTGCAGCTGGCCACGTATCTGCTCCATACAACAGTACGGTGCTGATTGACGCATTGTAAATGAGCATTGTGGTAAAGCGGCTTATGTTTGGCTTTCGCCAGATGCTGCTAAGCCTCCCAACATGTGCCGACGCTTTGGCTGTTCGAGGTGTAAGCCATCCTTCGACAGAATAGATCCCAGGTAAGTGAAGTCTTGAACCACATCTACTCGGTTGTTTCCGATGTTGACTTCCTTTACAGTAGAACGGGATGTCGGGGGCTCAAGGAGCATAACTTTGGTTTTCTTCCAGTTGATCTTCATTCCAACTTTCAAGGCTTCTTCTGAGAGCACCTGGATAGCTTTGGTGACCTTTTCAACGGTGTTCCCAACTAGCACAATTTCGTCGGCGAAGTCAGCATCAGAGAGTAGCCGGTCTCCGAACTGAAGACCGAACTGAAGGCGATTCGTCGTGCTGGTCATAAGGTAATAACATGGATTATGACGCAGTTGAAGAGCTCAGGAGCGGTGGCGCAACCTTGCCAGACGCCAGTCTTCACTGAGAATGTGGGACTGCGTCTTCCATTGACTTGCACCCAGCTTTCCGTGTCCTCATACAGCTTTTCAAAAAGTGAGCAATATTTCTAGGCTAGACCCGTAGTTCTTAGTATCAGCCAAAGTGAACGGCGATCAACAGAATCGAAGGCAGCCTTAAAGTCCACGAATGCGATGTACGCTTTTCGGTGGAACTCTCGGGTCTTCTCGATCAACTGGCGCATAGTGAAAATTTGCTCCGTCTTCGACCTGCTGTGCATGAATCCGGCTTGCTGGACTCTTCTCTTTCTACACAAAAAGGTGGAACACCTGTTCAGGAGTGACAAGGTGAAGAGTTTACCAGCAACGGAGAAAAGCGTAATCCCATGATAGTTGGAGCAGATTTGACGGCTGCCCTTACGTTTCCATAGCGGCAATCTGATGCCAGCAAGCCAGTCTTTTGGTATGCTTTCCGTCGTCCATACAGCTAAGACGATTTGCTGGAGCCACAGAATCATCGCTGCACCCCCGTACTTGAGGAGTTCTACAGAAATACCACAGACGCCGGGGGCTCGATTATTATTTAACTGTTTTACAGCATTTGGATCTCAGAGGTTGTGAACGGTTGCGATACGAGGTCGGAAATAGACTCGGGTGCGGCCATGGCTGCTTCAATCAGATCTAGGTCGGGATGAAAAAACGGCCTAGGCATTAAGAAGCGTTGAGAAGTGACTGCTCCAGGCGGAGAGTTGGCCTGCATCGTTATCCAGCATGCTTCAGTCAGCAGAAAAAGCCCGGCTCATGCTGGAAGTCTTCCCTTCCGTCAGCTCGCGGACGTGTTTGTACAGGGAGCAGGTGTCTCCTTTCCTTGAAGCATTTTAAAGATCGTTGACTTATTTGTCGACAAAGGTCTTCCTATCACTGTGCAGTAGGCTATTGCGCAGGCCATTGAGTCGTCTGTACTCTGGCATATTTGTTGCTAAGCGGGCCTTCCGGCGCAGCTCGATCACAGACAGAGTCTCCCGGGATATCCAGGGTTTATTCTTGTGTCTACTGCGGCCAAAGGTGCTGCCAGCAGAATCGAGGATATTATCTTTGAAAGACCTCCATGCTACTTCAGGGTCGTCCAGAACTTGGAGACAGCTAAACCGGCTAGAGATATCGAGAGCATACTTCTGTTGCATCTCAGTTGTAGCCAGACTGCTCAGATTGAGCTTGGGAGGCCGTCTTTCTTGTCGTTGCACTCTCAGGCGTAGCCTCAGCGTGGCGACTACCATCCTATGGTCTGTGTTTCCAAGCTCGGTGGACCTATAAGTCCGGCAATTTGTTATTGACGAGTTTCAGCGACCCGACATTATAACATAATCGATCATCTTCTTTGTCTGGCCGTCGTTACTATACCAAGTGTATTTGTGTATATCTCGTCTCTGAAAGAGCGTGTTTGATATGAACAGATTATGCATATTGCAGAGCTGGAGGAGTCTTTGTCCGTTATCATTCAGTGGATCCGGAGTCACAGGGCCGAGAACACTTTTCCACACGCCCTCCCTGTCATTTACCGTCGCGTTAAGGTCTCCGTGACGATGACGTGGGGTGGGACTCTAGACAGGGTCGCTGAGAGCTCCACATAGAACTGATCCTTCACTGACATAGGACTCGGAGTCGTGGGAGCATAGCATACAATAATTGTCCACTTTCCATGCTTGTGCTGGAGCTGAGCCATCAGTATTCTGTCTGAAATTTGTTTATAGGAGAGAAGGCATCTCTTGGCTTTGGAGTTCAGCGCAAGGCCTACACCATTTGTCTTGCTTTTTGGGTCACCAGACCAGATCAGGTGGTATCTTTCACCAATATCCTCGGACTCTTTTCTGACAAGGCGGGTTTCCGTAAGACCAGCCACACCTACATTGAAGCGTTTTAGCTCATAGGCAAGCATTGATTTAGCTCCAGGAAAGTTGAGTGTGAGTACATTCCAGGTGGCCAGTCGTATTCCACCTTGGTCAATACGGTTCATTCGACGGTCTGAAATCGGCCCAGGGACATGTTGGGGTCCTGGAAGGTGAAAGGGGGGTAGGTCATCCGAGGCAGTATCATCGTTTCTCATTGCGGTAAAATTGTCGGGTGGAGGGTTGCAGGCCCAACTGACCTTAGGCCTGGGATCCAATTAGAGCTAGGACTTGCCTAGATACTGAGAGTCACTGGGGTGGGCTCCACCCACCTCATCAGGTTGAGGCTGCCCATTAACATAAAGCGTTTAGTTAGGGAAAACCCCATATCCAAAGGCCCGTGGTCAGTAGACATAGTCTGCCTCATTCCGGACGAACTCCATCCCCCTCCGCCTCCTAAGAAAGAAGTGACACGGCTGAATTGTAACAAAAACTCTAAAAAACAAGGTTTTGATAAAATAGGTATATCAAAAGAAACAATTTTTTATGCTGATTCAAAATATGCATAGTTCATTAGATTTAATGTTACTTGTCAAAAGTTAGATTAATGGTCCTGTGTCAATTCTAAACTCTTGGTCAACCTTCTTAAGACCATAGGCGGGTGTGCCTTGTTTGCCTTTCATTCCATTCCAAAACATAGGACTCGGACTGAATTGTAACAAAAACTCTAAAAAACAAGGTTTTGATAAAATAGATACATCAAAAGAAACAGATTTTTATGCTGATTCAAAATATACATAGTTCATTAGATTTAATGTTACTTGTCAAAAGTTAGATTAATGGTCCTGTGTCAATTCTAAACTCTTGGTCAACCTTCTTAAGACCATAGGCGGGTGTGCCTTGTTTGCCTCTCATTCCATTCCAAAACATAGGACTCGGACTATCTGTCTTGGCTTTTTCCCTACAATTAGTCATGTCTTGATGCCTACTGCAAAATACTTGATTTTCAATTCAAACTTGATTCTCGCCTGATCAAAAACAGAAAACATCCCCAAAACGCCAAGCCATCTTAATAAAAATCACACCGTCGGATTCAGGACATCAAAGCATATCAATGTAGTAGTTTCAAGCTCCTATATACAAAAAAGTGGAATTTTTAATTTCCTTTGCCGGAAGAAAGCTTGCGGGAGCGTTTTTATTTGTTTTTGTTTTTTTCCGAGGGGTGATAGTATGGAACTAGTGATCCTGAAAGATTGCGAAGGGCCTTATTTGATCGGAAATAAGAAGTTCTAGTGCCGTTTTTAAGTGACCAAAAAGATTTTAGGGAAGCAAACCCCCTTTTCACGTCCCCTGTTCCTCAAAGTCATCCGATCAAAATTTTGAGATAGCAATTTTTTCAGCATAGTTGAAAAATCCAATCACTATGCCTTTGGGGATAACATAATCCCCCACAGCTCCTAAAGATAGGACTAAGTTAGGATATTTATCCATTCTTTACAAAAAAGTATTTGTTATTAGGAAGTATAGCCTACATTTTTCAGGTAAGGAGGATTCTCTGCTTGGGGGGATTTTCCAGGTGACAACTTTCTGTGCGGAGGGAAGTCTCCAGAGCTTGAGCTTTCCAGGAGAAATTTTATACTTATGGAATTTGCCAGAATTCCTATACGAAATGTCTTTTATTTGTCTTACTCTGTCTTTGCCAACGAAACTTAACATGTGGAGATGTTCCAGGGGAATTATTCAGCGGGATTAGAATTGTCCGGAGGATATTTCGATGATGGGTTATTTTCCGTGGGAGAATTCCCCATGTTGCAATATTCCACGTAAGTAACTTTTCACTGGGTGTGGCTGGACTTCCAAGAAACATTTTTCACAGATTTCCGAATGGTTTTGAAAAACGATGAGAAATTAAGGGCTTTTTAAGGATAGTTAATTAAGGATATAATTATGGATAGTGCGCTACGGAGAGTTATAAGGTGGAATTGTCCACAAAAATTTCCCGAGGATTTTCAGCAAGCATGGAATTGTCCGGGGGGATTTTCTAGGGATGCATGGGGGTATTTTACGAGGGAGGAACTTTACTCTGAAAAACTGTCTGTGGGGGAGGGGGGTTCCATGGATAGGGGCTGGACTTTCTGGTATTATTTGAAGAACGAACAAAATTTATATGAGGGAGGTTGTCCCCTTCTCAATTTGTCACTCTTTACGCAAAAGTTTGTTAAAACTTCCAAATAAGCTTCTTATTCTAACTAGACGGCGTTTGTGTTTCAGGAGTCGTTATAAGGAATTTGGACATAAAGTCAAACTTTAGAGTAAAGAGTGAGGTATTGACGTGGCGGCAACCCCCCTCACATACGGAATAACTTTTGCTTGTCTTAAGGTTCACTGTTGCTCCTTACTTTCAGCTGAAAAAACTTTTTTTATTGTTATTTAATCACTGATAAGGAAGTACGATTTACTCCGTTTGCTTTTTTTAATTAACTCGCTGCGCTATCGCGTCATCTCAATTTTTCATAGTCACAGGCAGCGCAATAGCGCTGCCTATGTAAAGAACGATGTTGGCACAATGTATTATTTATTTTTGATTCTTCGTCTTAGACAAGGGCACTTCGCATTGAAGGAGTTGCCGTAATAACTTCGAAAAGGGCCCATTTGATGGGAAATTGGAGTGGCTTGTGCCTTTTTTAATAGTCGAAAGGGATTGGAAGGCAACTAAAACCCCTTCCACACCCACCATTTCCCCAAACACATCCAATCAAAATTTTGAGATAGCCATTTTGTTCAGTGCAGTTGATTTCCATATAGGAATTATGTTTTTGGGGAGGACACTCCGCCACAACCATCAGGGCAAGGTTTGTAAGTTATGCCCTGGGGGCGAATAAGGTTTTTATAGAAAGTGTTGTCGTAGAATCTCCAAAAAAGGCTCGTTCGATTGGAAATTCAAAGGTCTAGTGCCCTTTTTAATAGTCGAAAGTGACTAGAGGGCAACTAACCCCCCTCTCCCGCCCACCTTTTCCCCAAACACATCCAATCTAAATTTTGATATAGCCATTTTGTTCAACGTAGTTGAAAGCTCTGGAAATTAAGTCTTTGAGAATGACAATCCTCCACAGCCCTCGGGGCAAGGGTTGTAAGTTATACCCTGGGGGCATAGGAATTTTTTTTTTATAAAAAGAGTTGTCGTAGAAACTTCAAAAAGGGCTTATTTGATTGGAAATTGAAATGGCTAGTGCCCTTTTTAATAGTCGAAAGTGATTGGAAGGCAACTAACACCACTTCCACGCCCAACATTCATCCAAACACATCCAATCAAAGTTTTTGAGAGCCATTTTTTTTTCAAAGTAGTTGAAAGGTCAATAAATTATATCTTTGAGGATGAAACTCCCCCCACAGCCCTTAGAGTAATGGTTGTAAGTTAGGTCCTGGGGACATATAAGGTTTTTATTGAAAAATTTGTCGTAGAAACTTGAAAAAGGGCTCATTCGATTGGAAATTCAAAGGGCTAGTGCCCGGTTTAATAGTCGAAAGTGATTTAAGGGCAACGAATCCCCCTCTCACGCCCACCTTTTCCCCAAACACATCCAATCAAAATTTTCAGATAGCCATATTGTGCAACATATTTAAAAGTTTTAGAAATTTGGTCTTTGAGGATGAAAACACCCCTCAGAGCCCTAGGGGCAAAGGTTGTAAGTTATGCCCTTTGGGCATGTAAGGTTTTTATAGATAGCGATGTTGCAGGAACTTCAAAAAAGACTGATTCGATTGGAAATTAGAAGGGTTCGTGCCCTTCTTAATAGTCGAAAGCGATTGGAGCATTTCCCCAAACACATCCAATCAAAATTTTGAAATAGCCATTTTGTTCGACGTAGTTAAAAAGTTTGGAAATTATGCTTTTGAGGATGACACTCCCACCACAGCCCTTGGGGGGCAAGGGTTGTAAGTTACGCCCTTGGGTCATATAAGGTTTTTTTATTGTAGAAAGTGTTGTCGTAGAAACTTCAAAAAGGAATCATTCGATTGGAAATTGAAACAGCTAGTGCCCTTTATAATAGTTGAAAGTATTTGGATGGCAAGTAACCCCCTCTCACGCCCGCCATTTCCCCAAACACATCCAACCAAAATTTTGATATAGCCATTTTGTTCAACGTAGTTGAAAGGTCCGGAAATTATGTCTTTGAGGATGACAACCTTCTCACAGTCCTCAGGTCACAGTCCACAGTCCTCACGTTATGCCCTTGGGCATATAAGGTTTCTATAGAAAGCGCTGTCGTAGAAACTTCAAAAGGGGCTCATTCGATTGGAAACTCAAAGGGCTAGTGCCCTCTTTAACAGTAGAAAGTAATTGGGAGGCAGCTTACCCTCATCTCACTCCCACCATTTCTCCAAAACATCCAATCAAAATTTTGAGATAGCAATTTTCTTCAACCTAGTTGAAAGTTCTGGAAATTAGGTCTTTGAGGATGACAACCCCCCCCAGCCCTCAGGGCAAGGGTTGTAAGTTATGTCCTGGGGGAATATAAGGTTTTTATTGAAAGTATTGTTGCAGAAACTTCAAAAGGGCTTATTCAATTGGAAATTAAGAGGGCTGGTGCTTTTTTTAATAGTTGAAAGTGATTGGAGAATAACTAACGCCCCTCTCAAGCCCACCATTTCCCTAAACACATCCAATAAAAAATTTTGAGATAGCCATTTTGTTTAACATAGTTGAAAGTTCTGGAAATTAGGTCTTTGAGGATGACAACCCCCTCACAGCCCTCAGGGCAAGGGTTGTAATTTATTACCTTGGGGCATATAAGGTGTTTATAGAAAGGGTTGTCGTAGAAACTCAAAAAGGCTTTTTTGATTGGAAATTGAAAGGCCTTGTGCCCTTTTTAATAGTCAAAAGCTACTGGAAAGCTTGACATTCTCATAGTAAACATCGATGTGGGTACAATGTATTATTAATATTTTTTTTTTTTTTTTTTGGAACAGAGCACTTCGCATTGAAGGAGTTGTCTTAGGAACTTTGAAAAGGGCTCATTCGATTGAAAATAGAAAACGCTAAAAAAGGGCTAAGAGTCGAAAGTGATTGGATGGCAAATAGTCCCCCTCCCACACCCACCCTTCTATTTGCCTATTATGTTTAAAAACTAAATGTTGATTTAGACTAAATGTTAACTTTAACTAAATGTTAAAAGATTAAATCAAAATGCACTGTGTTAATGCTAACTCCCAATAAGGCATCTCAGCAGTATCCCAAGAACGACTGAGGGTATTATATTCAAACTTTCGGGGCTAATTCTGCTCTTAAAAGTTTACAAAATCAAAATAGCGTAAGTGTATCCAAGCTATCAAAGAAAGCAGGCACATTTTTTTGTGAATAGTATCAAGTTTTGTATTTCAGGTCAACTAGAGGAGGCATGAAACTAAATTAAACACTACAATTTGTGTCCAAATTTCTAAAAGGGTGTACGTTGTTAAAAATTACTGAAAATTTTTCCCCAGCATACAAATAGCAGGCCAAACTGTAAAGTCTTGAAAAAACAAAAAGATTTAAAGAATTATTTTCTTTTTCCCTGAAAAAACTATGTAAATATAAAACGAACAGAAATTAACTAAAAAAAGCTTTTTCCACAAAATAAGTTTTTCAAAGAAAAGTAAAGAACCCCATTAAACCAAAAATGAGCAAAAATAAAATAAAATAATCTACAAAGCGTGAAACTAAACACAAATCAGCATCGGTAAATAAATGAAACCCAAAACGAATAGAAATTACAATAAATAACCGAGTCAAGCTCAAAATGAGAATAAATTAACATGAGTAGGGCTCAAAACCCCTGTGCCTTCCCAAGGCCAGAACATAAGTTGCACCTTACTGAAAAAATACAAATGAATGTGCGTTGTCAATTAATATACATATACTGATATTTAGTTATCAAAATGTTAATATTATTTCATTTATTAAACTTATAAAAGTAGTGCCATGGTCTAAAGGAAAAAAATATTGGATTGTGCTATCATCGTTCTTTACATCATTCTTTACATCATTCAAAGCCCCTGTGCCTTCCCAAGGCCAGAAGATAATTTGCACTTTACTAAAAAAAATATATAAATGTTTTTACTTTTATAACTTTAATAAATCAAATAGTATTAACATTTTGAGCATTAAATATCAGTATATGTATATTCAACTGAAAATGCACATTCATTTGTATTTTTTTCCATAAAGTGCAAATAATGTTCTGGACTTGGGAAGGCATAGGGTAGACCCCGAAGCCGCGCCGAAAAGTCGGCGGCGCGCCCCCCAAAAAACACGGCGGGGCGCCGCTGAGCTTGCATCAGCGCGCAGACGCCGCCGCTGATTGGATCGGCGGCGGCGTCACTAATACGCCGCCTTTTTTTTGTTTTTTTTTCTCTCTTTTTTTGTTATCGATATCGACCTCCGGGCTTCAACCGTCATCCCGGCTAATCTGTTTCTTAAAAATAAATACTGTGATTTTGGGCTCGCCATGTACATCGGTTCATAGGAAGGAGAAGAAGAATTTTTTCTTGAAACAAAAATTCTACCATCCACTTTAAAATTCTGTTCATTTTTCTTTCTGATTTTTCGGATGAAAAGAGGTAGGTAAAAGAGCATTAGGCAATTCAGGACGTTGTCATAGGCAGCGCAATCGAGTTGTCTAAGTAAAGAACAATGTTGGAACAATGTATTATTTTTTTTTCCATACCAGGGCAATTCGTATTGAAGGAGTTGTCCTAGAAACTTCAAAAAGGGCTCATTCGATTGGAAATTGGAATAACTAGTGCCCTTTTTAATAGTCTAAAGTGATTGGAAGGCAGCTAACACCCCTTACACCGTTTCCCAAAACACATCTAATCAAAATTTTAAGATAGCCATTTTGTTCAGAGTAACTGATTTCCAGAGAGAAAATATGTTTTCTGAGGAGGTTACTCCCCCACAACCCCTAGGGCAAGGGTTTTGTAGTTATGCCCTGGGGGAAAATAAGAACGATGTTGGCACAATGTATTATTTATTATTTTCTCCTTTAGACCTGGGCACTTCGTATCAAAGAACTTGTCGTAGAAACTTCGAAAAGGGCTCATTCAATTAGAGATTGGAGTGGCTTGTGCCCTTTTTAATAGTCGAAAGTGATTGGAAGGCAACTAACACCCCTTCCACGCCCACTATTTCCCGAAACACATACAATAAAAAATTTTGAGATAGCCATTTTGGTTAACATAGTTGAAGGTTCCAGATTTTAGTTTTTAGAGGATGACAACCATCCTCATAGCACTTAGGTTAGGTGCTCTAATTTATACCCTGGGGGCACCTACAGTGTTTGTTGAAAGTGTTGTCGCGGAAACTCAAACTAGGCTAAGACGATTGGAAATCAAAAGGACTAGGGCCCTTTTTAATAGTCGAAAGTGATTGGAAGGCTTGACATTTTTATAGTAGAGATCGATGTGGGTATAATGTATCACATTTTTGTTGTTGTTGTTGTTGTTTAGACCATGGCACTTCGTATCGAAGGAGTTGTCGTAGGAACTTCGAAAAGGGCTCATTCGATTGAAAATAGAAAAGGTTGATGCCCTTTTTAATAGTCGAAAGTGATTGGAGGGAAACTGATCCCCCCTTTCAAGCCCACCCTCCCATTTGCCTTTTTTTTTAAGAAGTAAATTTTGCCTTAAGATTAAATAAAAATTTACCGTGTTAATTCTAATTCCCAATAAGGGATCTCAGCAGTATCCCAAGAACAATTGAGGGTATTATATTCAAAGTTTCAGGGCTTCTTCTGTTCTTAAAATTTGACCAAATCAAAATAGCGTAAGTGTATCCAAGCTATCAAAGAAAGTAAACAAATTTTTTTGTGAATGTTATCAAGTTTTCCATTTCAGGTCAACTAGAGGAGGTATGAAACTAAATTAAACACTACTATTTGTGTCCAGATTTTTATAAGGGTCTATATTGTTAAATTTTGCTGAAAATTGTTTTCCAGCATACAAATAGCAGGCCAAACTATAAATTCTTAAAAAAACGAAAAGATTTAAAGTATGATTTTCTTTTTCCCTAAAAAGACTATGTCAATACAAAACGAACAGAAATTAATTAAAAAGACTGTTTCCAAAAAATAAGTTTTTTCAAAGAAAAGTAAAGAGCTCCATTAAACCAAAAATGAGCAAAATTAAAAGCAAATTATCTACCAAGCGCGAAACTACCACAAATCATCATCGATAAATACATGAAACCCAAAACGAGCAGAAATTATGATAAATAGCCGATTCAAACTCAAAACGAGCACAAATTAACATAAGTTGGGCTTAAAATCCCTATGCCTTCCCAAGGTCAGGAGATAATTTGTACTTTACTGAAAAAAATACAAATGAATGTGCATTGTCAGTTTAATATACATATACTGATATTTAGTAATCAAAATGTTAATACTATTTGATTTATTAAAGTTATAAAAGTAAAAACATTTATATTTTTTCAGTAAAGTGAAAATTGTTTTTTTGTGTTTTTTCGATGTTGTTATTTGTTTGTTTTTTTTCACTTCCCTTTCGTATGTATTTGACAGGAGATGTTTGAACTTTAAACTTTGAAAGTTATACACACATTAGCCCAAACCATTAACAAGAAGGAAATGACTAAACACGGGATTTTATAGGAACAATGCGATGTTAAACATAAACACAACATAGGTTTCCCTGGGTCTAGTGGCTAAAAATGAGAATTCTACTTGGTCTGATCGACGGTGAACATAAACACTTTCCGCACGGCCCAACAAATTCCTGTTTTGTCATATTGTTCTTGTATGTTTTTAGCTAACCATTTAAAAATCCTTACTAAAATCGAGGTTGAACGTCCTTGGTGAAGTGGAATTTTTATTATTATTTTTAATCAGAAAAATCGGCGCGCCATGGCGCGCCGCCGGTCTAAAATCGGCGGCGCGCCGCCAAAAAAATTTCGGCGCGTCTGGTGGCGTGCCGCCGCCGATACTGAATCACACATTTGCCGCCGTCATTTCGGCGTGGTGCGGCTTCGGGGACTAGCATAAGGGTTTGAGCCCTACTAATGTTAATTTCTGCTTATTTTGAATTTGACTCGATTATTTATTGTAGTTTCTGTTGGTTTTGGGTTTCATAAATTTATCGATGCTGATTTTTGGTAGTTTCATGCTTGGTAGATTATTTGATTTTAATTTTGCTCATTTTTGGTTTAATGGGGTTCATTACTTTTCTTTGAATAACATATATTGTGGAAAAAGTTTTTTAATTAATGTATGAAAATGTGCAAGCCAAGCTTTTTCTTTTGGGCCAAGACTAAAAATATTCCGTTTTGTAACTTTCGGGCAGTTTTGCATTTGGCACATATTTTATGAGATGAAATAAATTTGCTGTTCTAAATATAACCGAAATAACTATATTTTCTTTATAAAGATAGTAATTCTTTGATTAGAGTAACTTGCAGCTAAATTGTACATAAACATATTCTCAAGGTTTGAGGCTTGGTAAAAGTAGTTTATATTTACGCATCAGCCATTATGGAGGAAGGCTGGTGGATTCTTGTACAGGGGGAGGAGTTTGCTGGAAGCTTAAAAAATTGTGTTTCTATGCCTCGATTTGCTAATTCTACGTGAGCCTCGAGATAAATATAGAAAGAAGCTTAAGGAGTGAGTTGGAATAAATCTCTTATGTCTTCTGATTTATGAAAATATTTTCTGGGTCTGGATATGTCCATACAGATTACAGAAATGGTTCACTGTAAACGGTCAGGCCTTACAGAAACGGTCAGAATATGTTCATACAGAGACAGTTCGTTTGAAGAACGAAAACTAGAACGATATATTCAAACATCGTTGGCTTCGGAATAGGCTATATCAAGTTCTAGAAGCCAGGAAAAATATTTGTAGCCCTTGAAGCATTATGACGCATAAACTTGCAGAAAAAAAGGATTAAACTTATCAGCTCATGCAAAAATAATCACTTTTGCGTGAAAATACAGTATGGTGACTAAGGGCACATAAGCATGACAAAAGATGAGCAGAATCTGGGGCAAAACATTGTCTGGCTTATTTTGGCTTTTTCAAAGACTCTGGCTTATGTTTTATTTTACAATTTGGCAATAATAATTCTGTGCATGAATCATTTCAAATCAAAAGAAACATGCTCTCTCCTGAAATATTAATGAAGAGAGGAGTTACCATCTTTGAAATATTACTAATTGGTAACATTTATCTTTTTATTCACTTTTCTGAATTTTTACCAATGAATTAAGTTACAGTTGCCTGCGCTCTTTAAACTTGTTGTAGTTCCAGCATGACATGTTTTCTGGGTAGACTAAATTTCTAGGTGGCTCTATAATTTGCCTAGGATGAAAGTGAAAACATCATTTGATGCCTTTTTATGGGTAAATATCTGGTAAATTTTTGGCAGTTTATATTATTGACTTATAAATAAAGTGAACATACTACTCTATGCCTTTTTTATGCTCTTTACAAATATAATATGCCTAATCATTTTTGTCAGAAATGAATTTGGTATTTTTTTTGTAAATCATATTATTGACTTACAAATAAAGTAAACATACCACTTGATGCCTTTTACCTTAAATTACCTTAAATCACATTGTCCAGCAAAATAAGGAAAGATCCTGTAGAGTCACTGGTCAGTGACAATGGGGAGTCACTGGTTTGGCGGCGTCCCACTCTGTTTTCCATGATTTGGTGGACCAATTCTTATCAATGGCAATCTTGAATGCATTGACAGAGGGAGCAGTGACAACTGCACTGGAAAGACTGTTCCAGGGGCCCACCACTCTATTGGAGAAGAAGGGGTTGCGGAGTCTGCTGTGAGCTTTCTTCCTGAGCAGCTTCTTACTATACCCTCTTGTCCTGAATGATTTGTCAAGTTGTAAAGGACTCTGAGAAGAGGAATCAGCATGCAGTAGCTTGTAAGCCATAATGACATTGCCCCTCTGCCATCTGTAGATGAGTGTTGGGAGCTGTAGTGTAGACAAGTGTTGGTTCTTGCATCCATCAATAGCTTTGGTTGCGCGCCTTTGAACAGACTCTATTTTCTGTTGATCACTCTTATTCAGAGGCATGGCAACACACATCCCAAACTCCAGCAATGGTTGCACGAGACCCTTGTACAGCTTTGTCATGACTTTAGATGATCTGCTACATACTGTACGCTTAATTATTCTGAGGGTCTGAGATGCTTTGGCAACCGCTGTTTGTGTGTGTTTGTTGAATTTTAATTCTTCATCGACGACTATTCCGAAATCTCTTTCAGCTACCAAGAAACCAATTGATTGTCTAGAGCCATCCCCCCCACTCATATGGTACTGCCACTTCTCATTCTTTTTCCCAAAATATACTGCCTTGCACTTCTGGATGTTAAACTCAAGCTTCCATTGGCGGGCCCAAGGGGAAAGTGCATCCAGGTCTTCCTGTATGGTGGCTCTAGTTGCTGATGACTCCGAGGGTCCAATAAGCTTTGAATCATTAGCATAGAAGCTCATCTTGTTTTTTACAGTCCGTGCAGCATCATAAATGTAAATATTGACAAATGTTGGGCCCAAGATTGTTTCCCGGAGTACGCCACTATCAACTCCAGCAACTTCAGAGAAAAAGTCTTGCCCGTTATCCCCAAACACTCTAACTCTCTGCTTTCTTCCTGAGAATAACTGCATAACCCATTCAACAACCTCCACATGTATCCTGGTTGCAAGAAGTTTAGCCTTCAAACAACAATGGCAAACTTTGTCAAAAGCCTTTGCAAAATCCAATAGAATCATATCAACAGGGATACCCTGGTCTAGAAGTTCGATGACACATTCATATGCGTCAATAAGATTTGTCTCGACCAAGCATCCAGATCTGAATCCATGTTGGGTATTAGTAAGTATTTTGTTGTCAATTAGGTGTTTCATAACAGCGGTGTTTGCAATTCCTTCAAGGATTTTACTGACTGTTGAGGTGATGCTAATTGGTTGGTAATTGGCAGCACAGTTTATCTTTTTTTATGCTCTTTCCAAATATAATAATCATTTTTGTTGGAAATGAATTTTACCCTCAGCCCTATATATACCAATTCAGGGTAAATATTTGCACATTAGGGGGGTTGAAGTTTAAACTTACCTCTAATTTACATCAGAAATAAAATTTACCCCCACCCTCCTAATTTGCAAATATATATTCTGAATTGGTATATATAGGGGTGGGGGTAAAATTCATTTCCAACAAAAATGATTATTATATTTGGAAAGAGCATAAAAAAAGGCATCAAGTAGTATGTTTACTTTATTTGTAAGTCAATAATATGATTTGCAAAAAATTACCATGAATTTTACCCCCACCCCTATATAGCCTATACAAATTCAGGGTATATATTTGCACATTAGGGAGAGGGGGGAGTAAAGTTTAAACTTACCTCTCATTTGCATCAGAGATAAACTTTCCTACCATTAAAGGTACTTTTAAAGGTAAAGGTACTGATAAAGGTACCACCACAATAAACTTTCCTACCATTAAAGGTACTGTTAAAGGTAAAGGTACTGATAAAGGTACCACCACAATAAACTTTCCTACCATTAAAGGTACTGTTAAAGGTAAAGGTACTGATAAAGGTACCACCACAATAAACTTTCCTACCATTAAAGGTACTGTTAAAGGTAAAGGTACTGATAAAGGTACCACCACTATAAACTTTCCTATCATTAAAGATACTGATAAAGGTACCACCACAATAAACTTTCCTACCATTAAAGGTACTGTTAAAAGTAAAGGTAGGCTACTGATAAAGGTACCTCCACAATAAACTTTCCTACCATTAAAGGTCCTGTTAATATTACCAACACAATAAACTTTCCTACCATTAAAGGTACTGTTAATGGTAAAGGTACCACCACAATAAACTTTCCTACCATTAAAGATACTGTTAAAGTTAAAGGTACTGATAAAGGTACCACCACTATAAACTTTCCTACCATTATAGGTACTGTTAAAGGTAAAGGTGCTGATAAAGGTACCACCACAATAAACTTTCCTACCATTAAAGGTACTGTTAAAGGTAAAGGTACCACCACACTATACTTTCCTTCACCAGTGATAAACAAGTCTGATAACAAACATTTTTTAATTTTTAATCTGTGAAATTTTGGTCAATGTCAATGAGTGACATTTTGGTCAATGAACCTTTTCCCCTTCCTAAAACCATACTGTTCTTCTGTTGAAAATGTATCTACAGTATCTCTAAGACAAAAAAGTATCATCATCCCAAGTAACTTGCATCCTATAGAAACCAAGCTATTGCTTCTAAAATTACCACACTCTCTTATCACCTTTCTTATGAAGGGGTTTAATTAAAGTTTTCCTGAAAGGCACTTTTCTTCTTTCCAAAATCATATTCATAAGTAACTTATCTCTAATGTAACAACTACCATGTATAAAAACCTCTATTTACCCTACTATCAGAACCTTGGGTTGTATTATTTTTAAATCCTTTTAGTACTTTCTCTAATTCTTCCAAACAGAATAAATCTTCCTTCACATCCAAAATGTCATAAACTATTTCATTCTTTTCTAAATTGTTTTCTATAACTATATCATAGTTTAGCATATTCTCCAATGGTTTTGTTCATCTCTCTTTAATTCTTTCCTTATCACTTATTATGGCCTTATTCCTATCTTTAACTGGTACAAGTTCAGATTGACTGTTTCCTCTCAATTTTTTATGTGCTAGTGAAATATTTTACTATTATGCCTTCTGGCAGCATATTCCAGATCTTCAGCAATTTTATTCATGGCCTCTGCTTTGCACCTCCTTAATTTATATTTCATTTTTTTCTCTACTTTTTTACATCTCTCTTTTTCTCATATGATCTATCAGTCAAATTTACAAACCCCTCCTCTTTTTGTTTTACAAAAAGAGGAGGGCCTACAAGTTTAAACTTGTGAAACAAGTTTAAAACTTGTTTTACAAACCCCTCCTCTTTTCTGCCAAGCTTAAAGCATTTTCACAAGTATTCCTAGCTGTGTTTCTAACTTTTCTCTCAAAGATACCATCTGCTACCCCACAAAGCATTGCCTAAAATTATTCCATCAATCTTCTATGTTGTCAAATTTTAGACTCTCTAGTTTAATATTGAACTGTTCCTTGAGAGTTTCTCTCTAATTCTCACCTTGAAGTCTACTAATATCATAACTTTCTAGGAGGTATTTACCCTTCTTAAATTTCAGCTTAAGATTAACCCTAGACACTGCTAGTTGGTGATTTTTCCTCTTAACATTAATAACAATGCTCCTATATATGTAATTCAAGAATGTTGTATTGATCCTGCCAGTCATTGGTTTACAATACAAATTTTCAAAACCTAAACAAGATTTAGCAGCATTATTATTCATCAGGAGCCCAACTCCCTGTCTATGCACCCTATCCTTCTTGCATGAATAAATAGGTTCTCCATCCCCTAATTTTATGTTTCCTGTGCCTAGGATATGAGTTTCTCATACACCTAGCAAGTCCAGTGCAAAAAATATGAATTCATCAGTCAATTTGATAGTTTTGAGGCAGCCCATAATGGATAACTTAGCAAGGAAGAGGTTTCTCAACCCAAAAGACGCCCATCAAAGCAAACACTGGATCAATCAGAATATAATGAAAATGCTAGAACTCCCTTGAGGGGCTCTACTCCTAAAGCTCACCCTGTATTGGCAAGACCAATACAAGGTTTTAGGGTATATAGTGTTATTGATGTGAAAAGTAAATATCACCATATGGTAGTGTCTAGGGTTATCCTAAAGCTGAAATTAGGAAGGGTAACTGCTTTCCAGAAAGTTATGACATTGCTAGACTCCTGGAAGAAAACTTGAGAGAAATTCTTCAGGAAAATATATATATTAAATTAGGGGGTCTAAAATTTTACAATGTAGAAGATGGACTGAATAATTTTAGGAAAATAGTTTGAGAAGTAACAGATGGTGTTTTTAGGGAGAAAAGTTAGAAATGCAGCTAGGAATTCTAGTGAATATGCTTCAAGATTAGTAGAGAAGAGGAGGGGATTGTATCATGGGCATAGGGAAAGAGGGACAGGGGCGGGCAGCTGCCCCCCCCCCCTAGAACTTCAAATTTACACTAGATATTAATGAGAACTTGTTGTATATAGAAATTTGTCTGTTGGATGTTCACTGGTAGACATTTGAAAAAGCTGGAAATAAATAGAAATTTCCAAATATTGTTTCTGATGTCAATATTTACGTTTTGATATTCAATATTGATTTTTGATCAATCAGAATATATAGGACTGGCCCACAATCAGCAGGTTTTGACTTTTTTAATTCCCCAGGAATCAATTCAAGTGATAAGAAGTTGCCAAGTATGTCAAAAGCAAAGGTAACTCATTCAATACCATCCTTGAAAAAGACAATTAGAATACTCCACTGCTTTCCCACCTGGATGCCTCTATCCAAGTGGTCATGATTTCTGAACCTGGGCCACCCTGGTGCTGGTTCGTCTGTCTCTGGCTCATGTTTGGCCACCTGACAAAAGAAACAGAAGAGTGGCCTGAGGAACATTAAAACTGAACATTAAAATTTTTTTTTTTAGCTATAAAATTAAGAAAGAATATGGTCAGTATAAAAAAACTACAAAATGAATTTCGGTAAGGTTTAAAAAAAACTAAAGAGTATTAATTTCAAATTATAAGTTGACTGATCAACACCAAAAGTAAGCCATTCTACTAATCTTGGTGTTCCACCTGTCAGTGGTTGCATTTCCTTCAACTTCTGTCTTTAAGACACTCTCTGTCTTGTCAGTTAGTGCAAAGTTTCTTGTTTTAGTCTCATTCAGAAAATGGGCCTTAAGTTCTTCAGTTGCTAATTTTTTAATGATAATATAATAAACAGGATTCCCTTTTCTTGCTCTTCAGCTCAACCAAAATGTAATTACCAGCTTCCAAAAGGCAGGTAAATAATAAGAGAATACAATATGAGTCTACGGCTTTTCTAGTATTCGTAATTAGGCGTAGGCCTTTGGACAAAAATTGAACAAATTTCCAGATTTAATCACCATAAAACGTGATCCAATCTGATATTTTTGGTAAAACTATTAGTCAAGGCCAGACAATTTTAAAAACATACACTGCTATCTGTCAGAGCTTTTATAATCCTCCAGAAGTCCCCATAGGTTTTTATATTGAGATTATTTGCTTTGGCTGAACGTGGGATGGTCTCCCCTATACCAGTTTTGAAATTTAATTTTGCCCACTTTAGACTTTTGAATGGAATTCTAAGAACAAGAAGCTGTTATCTAACCATATTGTGATTTGTATCAAGTTGCTTTTATGGTGTTTATGTTTTCTGGAAATTAGAAGTATGATAGTGGATCTGTTATATTATAGTATTGTGGGAAAAGTAGAACATAGAAAATTTTAAAGGCTGAGTTTTAACATAATATATAATGTCGAGTTTTTTAAAGACCTGTGTTTAAAGGACCTCGGGAAGCATTTACAAGCCCCCCTCCATTGACTGCCCCTCCCCCCTCTAGACAAGATGCTGCCTACATCCATGGACTGTGCAAGAAGTACTTGAGTGATATAAAGTAGAGAAAGCATTAAAATATGAATTAAGGAGGTGTGAAGTGGAGGCCATGGATAACATTGCTGAAGATCTGCAAGATGCAGTCAGACAGAATAATAGTAAAATATTGTATTGGCATGTTAAAAAATTTTGAGGGAATGATTAATCTGGACTTGTCATAATTAAAGATAGCAATGGGGCCACTATAAGTGATAAGGAAACACTTAGAGAATGCTGTGCAGAATATTTCGAAAATATCCTAAATAGAACTAAAGCTACAGGAAGTAATATAAAAAATAATAGGAAAGTTTGTGATACTTTTGAAGTGAGGGAGGTTTATTTTGTAAGGAAGAACTAGATACAGTAGTGAAAGGATTAAAACCCTGAAAAAACACTCTGCAATGCTATTCTTTTCCCTATAATTAGTTTATCATGGGTCTAATTAATTCATTACACATTTAGCACTGATACTTAATATCCTTCTTATATTATACTCTTAGTTCTGGTACATTTTCTTAAGGACTTACCAGCATTATTTCATCCTTTTGACATGTTGATTAATTAAAAACGTACTTATTTTAAGCAACATTTCTGATTCAAAATCAACCAAAATTTATAAGTATCCATTTAGCAAAATCACAGGCCGTTTTCATATGCAGCAGAATAGCACTGCCTAAGTAAAGAGTTAAGTGGGCTCTATGTTTTTTTTTTCGCCAAGGCACTTTGTATGGAGGAGTTGTTGTAGAAACTTTAGAGGGAGCTTGCTCGATTAGAAATTAAAAGTTCTAGTATCCTTTTTAAGACTCAAAAGTGATTGGCTGTCAAGCTACCCACCCCCCACACACGCCCCTTATTTCACCCAAGATATCCTATAATAATTTTGAGATGGCCATTTTGTTCAGCATGGTTGAAAAGTCCAATAAAGATGTCTATCACAATGGCATGACCCACCACAGGCTGTAAGCTATGCAATTTCCCCATTGTTTACATGTAGTATTTGTTATTGGGAAAGGGGGCATGTTTGATCCTTGGTGTCCAAAAAGCCTAAGGGTATTAAGGTAAAGCTCTCAGTGAATGCTAAAGGGAGTATTGAACTAAATCAAAACACATTATCTGCATGCAGGTTGTCAGAAGGGTGTATCAACAATATCTTAAGAAACAGCAGAGAGTATTAAATTGAAACTCACAAGTTTATAGAAGCATTTTTGAAGACCCTACTGCCTTTTTATGATGTACAAGTAACAGTTCAAATGGGGATAAATCCTTTAATTAGACAGTGAAAACACTGATATTGTATAACGAATGTTGTATGTGATCGAAATTTTGTCATTGTTTTCACTGTCTAATAAAATAATTTATCCCTATTTGAACTGTTATTTTTACATCACAGATTTACTACAAAGTCAAATACCCAAAACATTTAGAGCCTTATAAACATGGGCGGAGATAGGACCTTAAAAAGACTTTTGCAGACCCAAGTTTGGGCTACGGATCCGTCCCAAAAATTCTTATTCTTGAAGCATCATAACTTTTGGAATTGATAAAAAGCTGTTATGCCTCAATTTTACCAAAATTTACCCAGGTTTTACCAATTTTACCAGGTTTTGAGAAGTGTTTTAAAGCTCTTGCTTGTATTCTCCCCCCCTGTATATCGCAAAGGCGGTAAAAAATTTCAAGAGTGAATTTACTGTCAAAATCAGGGTTTGAAAAGGTATTTGCAGGTCCCTTCTTCTTCTTCTTCAATTGCAGGTCCCCGTCTCAAATCATTTTTATTTAAAAGGTATGCCTGACTTTAGGTCTAACCTCAAAACCAAATTTGGCTCAGCTCATTTGAATTGCCTCGTCAGTGTCTATAGTTCAAGAGGAAGCACACTCTAAATCATACATAAGATGTATCTTCAAAAGATCTTTAAAACCTTACAAGTAAGAAAACGGAGGGCAAGGGCGTATCCAGGATTTTTTTTTTTGGGAGGGAGTGTTTTACACCAAAAGCTTCAAAAACTACATCCAAAATTTCTTTATGTACATTTTTTGTTACGTTTTTATGAGTCGGATTTTTTTGGGGGGAGGGGGGCTTAAAATCCACCCCCTGCCTGGATACAGCCGTGCTGGAGGGAATAGGAACTTGGAAACACTTTCTTGTCCCTAACTTGAGATGTTGATCTATTCATGAAAGTTTTATTCACCCAGTACAACAATTTTTTAAGCTAGGAAATATATGCTTGTCCTATATTATTTTGCTTTATTTTTCACTTGCTGCCCTGACCCTTCCAAAAGAGTTTCAGGAGGGTGTATGGTCTTAGGTCAACAAAATTTTCATGCATTACTTCCAGACGTCTGTAATCATCTGATGATTAGCTTATTCACTAATCAATTCACAATTCAATTCACTAATGTATCCACTTGCAAAATCATAACATTGTATGTCTCTGTTTAGGTGTAAAAACAGAAATCACAACTTAAAACCAATTGATTTTGTGGTAAATCCTTATCCAGGATTTATAACCTATATAACCATATAACCAGTCCTAGTTCAGCCACAGATTATTAACATTTGTGCCTAAAAATCCCATTCCTCAACTCCAATCCTCCTCATAGGTAAGTCCTTTGATTCATTCCTTAACCGTGTGCATCAATAGGCCTATTGTAGATAATTTCTTAAACACATTGGCCTGCCATAATATAAAGAAAAAACGAACAAAAATTGTTTTTTTTTTAACAATAAAGCATTTGTGCAAAAAATATTGGTAGTATTTGGTAGTAAAAAAGTAACAAAAAGTTATTTGGTAGCAAAAGGTAAAATTATCGAAACAAAAGGTAACAAAAGGTAAATTTGGTAACAAAAGGTAAA
Organism: Artemia sp. Qi Xiang Cuo; assembly: GCF_049724085.1. Classification (NCBI taxonomy): domain Eukaryota; kingdom Metazoa; phylum Arthropoda; class Branchiopoda; order Anostraca; family Artemiidae; genus Artemia; species Artemia sp. Qi Xiang Cuo. The sequence continues at coordinate 3,283,532 of NC_142813.1, read as the reverse complement.
AGTAATTTGGTAACAAAAGGTAAAAGGTAACAAAAAGTTATTTGGTAGTATATGGTGACTTGAAGTGTGCCCAGTTTGGCTACTATTTAATAAAAAAAAAGAGTAGGTGACGTCTAAAGTTAAAATTAGATGTATTTTAAATTTAAAATTTGCCATCACTGAGAGGAGAGGAGGTGGGTTAAAAAAAAAGTTATTAAAATCAGATATCAAATGACATAGTTCTCCAACTTGTTTAATTGCTGGCTCATTTGCTCGAGTGAATGAATTTTTCTTCCATTGGCCAGTCGTTTGCTAGTGTCCTTTGATGGCAGTTCAAAATTTTTTAGATGGTTCTTATTCTTCTAATTTTGGCTTTTATTAAATTTTATTCATCTTTGAATTTTGGATTTTCATTCGTTTGTTTTTTTCACATTGACTTTATGCATTTTTTTTTGTCTTTTTTTTGGCATTTTCCTTGACAATTTTATTGTTCACGCTGAAGAAGAAAGGCAGTTGTCCTTTCGAAATATTCGCTTTGTTTTTTTCAGTATTTTCGTTTGGCCTTGAAAAAAACATTTTTGTTAGTTTTTTCTTTATCTATATTGTATACACTGTATATATTTGTATGTATTTGTAGGCTATACATTGTATATATGTATATATTGTAAAAGCAGAAATCCTAACTTATAACCAATTGATTTTGTATTAAATCCTAATTCAGGATTTATAAGCTTTCAGCTTATAACCAATCCTAATTCAGCCATAGATTATTCACGTTTGTGCCTAAAAATGCCATTTGTAGCATCATATTCTACCACTATAGATATCTTATGATTCATTCCTCAACTGTGTGCAGTGGCGGATCCAGGGGGCAAGGGGGGGGGGGTGCGCCCCCTAACGTAGCCTAAAGTAATGTAATTTGCTTAATTAACTCAAGTTAGCTTTAATTAAGCTTGTTCCTAACGCAAGTTTATCGGATCAACCTATTTTGCCCCCCCCCCTAAAAAAATCCTGGATCCGCCCTTGACTGTGTGCATCTATATTGTATATATATTTTCCGCCAATTTTTGTTTCAGTGTTGTTGCTTATACCCCGATGGAGCATTGCCATGAAGACGAAAAGTGAAAGCACATCTTTATCTAAGCTAGTGTGCTATTATTCTGTAGAAAAAACACTTTGGCCTTTGCTTTCTCCCCTTTCTATTGATCCATTTCTCTGCACACACATTATAGTTGGTTTTCTGACCATTCAAAGTGGTTCACCTTATATTTCCGAAACTCAAAGGAAAGTTTGCCTTGAGATGAAGATACTAAAATCTAAAAATGAAAATTTGAAGCTGATGCTTTCTATCGGTGGTCTGGGAACTAATGGTTTTGGAGAAATGGCACATAATGAAACCTCAAGGAAAAGGTACTTTATCGAATACACTGTTTGTCCATTCTGAAGCAGTAGTATAATCGTAATTGTGCATGGAAAACTCGCTTTCAAAAGCAAGCTTTCGAATACAAGCTTTTGTCTAGTAATTGCCTTTGATGGTGCTATGTAATTTTGCTTTGTGTTCTTATTAGGCTTAAGTCTGCAAAAGGGTATGTATTAATGCTTACCAGAGGCATGCTTTTCTTAAACCTCACTATGGTGCTTTTCTTGCTTCCTCTATTTATAGACAGGTATATACTATTTGTACCAAGTAATTAACAGGTACACAATAGCCATGCATTTCCATTTTTTAAAATGTAGTTCATATCAAAATTGGTATTTTAAATCATCTAAGGCCTTTAGATTAAAGATTTTCTAATAATGATGCTGATCATCATACATGCACCCCATCATCCCTTAGGGCTCAACCCTAAGGGATGATGGTTATTAGAGGATTGTCCCTCGGAGAAGAGGGGACAAAAGAAGTGTTTTCTTTGACTATGAATTTTTTGTTGAGGGGCGGGTTTTCAGAGAACCATTTGGGGGAAAATCCCGAGATTTATTTGGAAATTTCAGGGTACTATTTGGGGGATTATTTGGGCGAAATATGCAGGTATATGTTATTTTTACCTAGCAATAAACAGGTAAGTAGCAGTCCTGCATTTCCATCTTATTAAAGTGTAAATGATGTTAAGACTGGTATTTTTAATCAACTATGGTCTTTAGATTAAAGATTTTCTAGAATAATTATGCTGATCACCATACATGGACTCAGGTCCAACCCTAAGGAATGATAGCTGTTAGAAGATTGTCCATCAAAAGAGAGGAAAAAAAAAACTGTTCTCTTAGACTATGATTTATTTTTGTCAAGGGTCAGGGTCTTCAGAGAACTATTTGGGGGAATTCCCTCCCTATTTCCTGTGTGCATTACATCATTAATTGCTTCAATCCTATTAAATATAATTCAAGTACGGTATGTGAATTCAGTTTTAGTAATATGTAAAAGCAAAAGCAAAAAAATAATGATAAAACTAAAGGACACTTCAGACGGTCAATCATTTTGATCAAAAGCCTCCGTTAATCGATTGATTAAAGCATGATTGACCGTCTAAGAGCCGATTGAGTCATTCAAACTTTCTATAAATCATCGTCAACACTTGACTTAAGCGTCAAACAGGTTCCTAGACGATCAATCATGCTTTAATCAATCGATTGACGGAAGCTTTTGATCAAAATGATTGGCCGTCTAGGGTATCCTTAAGGACAAAAAAGCTCAATGTCTCAAGAGCTTTTAATTTGGTTGAATTCTGGTGCAATTACATTTTTAAAAGTTCATTTCTGCACAAATGAAATTTTGGAGAGACTTTGTTTACTTGGGATGATTACACTTTAGCTGGAGTGGACTGCTTCCTATTTTTTTCTCTCTTTTTTCTCTTTTTTTCTCTTTTTTCTCTGTTGGCTGATTATCGATTAGTTGACTTTCCATGTTTTAATTTTGCCGGTGCGTTTTATTTGTTGCTTTATTTTTTTTTTAACTTAACTATTATTATTATTTTCTGTTTGTGCATTTGTTTGATTATCCCTCCTCCATATAATGTTGTGGTATTTGGAGGGGGTGTATATATGGTAGGTTTTTTGTTAATAATCGATATTAAATTAAATACATAAAATAATAAAATGTGGTTAAATTCCGTAATCTAGGAAACCTGGAGAAATTTAAAAAGAGTTCATGGTATGCGTTTGATTTTTCTCTTGAGCCAAGCTGCCATTGAAATCAAATTCATTGTGTAAAGATGATTGGCAATTTGGCTGGCCTGTACCCAGGGCCGTCCATCGGAATCATCCTCTCCAAGAAACTTCTGGATGAAATCTTGCCCAATGACAGGAGCGTAATTTGCTATGGGACAGGGTGGGGGCAATTGCCCCTCCCAGATCCCAGTTTGCCCCCCCCCAGCTGAAATTTAGTTTCGCTAAAAATTCTGTCAAAACTACGATACGTAAGCTGCGTAATTCAAGCATCCACAGAAAAGGGTCAGTTTTCTTTAGTATATTTTTACCTTAATGGTACTATGTGGCTCATTTTTTAGTTTTCACTGTCATTTTCACTTGATTTGGGAAAATTAGCTCCAAATTTGCCCCCCTCCCGCAGGATTTCGACGAAATTACGCCACAGCCTAATGGCTGTACAACAACTCTTTATGAGCAAACAATTGACTTTGTTAAAGTGTACTGGAGATTGACATCATCTGCGTTAGAATTGTGGAAAAATAACTCATTTAAAAAGAAAAACTCATTTAAAAAGAAAAACTCATTTAAAAAGAAAAAGAAATCTATAGAAAAATTGCTTTAACAGTTTTTTTAACGCTTTATAAAATCATACTGTGGGTGTAAAACATGAAATATTATAAATAATATTTAAAATAATATTTCATATTAGGTAAAATAATTGGTAAATAATAGTTATTATTTAGGTAAAATAATTTTAGGTAAAATAATAGGTAAAATAATATTTCATATTCAAAGAAATGTTTCTGCATTAATCAGAAACACTTTAAACGTATAGTTTCTATTTTTCCTGCATTTTTTAGTTTTGTCGGGTACGGTACCACAACTTTTTCCTTTTTTAATTCTTTGTTCAAAAGGTTTACTGATTTAAGAGCTGCATTTTGCGTACAATTTTTTGTGTAAATCCTTTAGAGTTATGTATTTCCTCTTGCGTGAAAACTACTACTACTACTAACAACTCACCGCAGCACCAAGCCGCCTGAGGCCAACGCGGCTATGCAAGCTCCTCCTCCATCCCAATCTATTCAAAGCCTTCCCTTTTCACTCTCCGACGAAGTTCCGATTTCCTTTAAATCTTTCTTTATGACGTCCTCCCACCCCAGAAGAGGACGGCCGGCTTTCCGTTTAGCCCTAGACGGTTGGCCGAAAAGAACAGTCTTTGGGAATCTGTCATCCTTCATCCGCACAACGTGGCCTAGCGACCTCAACCTTTCTTACATTATAGCCCTAGAGAGCGGTATTGAATCACATTTTTCGTACAGCCTGTTGTTAGAAATACGGTCAGTCAGCCGGGTACCCAGAACAATCCTTATGCAATTTCTCTGGAAAACATCTAGCCAATCTTCATCCGCTTTTCGGAGCGCCCATGCTTCAGAGCCATAATTGACCACTGTCATCACTGCAACTTCTAATATTCTAATCTTGGTTTGCAGACTTATCTTCCTATTCTTCCAAACTTGTTTTAGCTGTAAAAAAACCCTGAGCCTTGGCTATTCTACTTTCAACATCTTCACTGCTCCCGCCGTCTTTACTAATAATACAACCAAGGTAAGTGAAGCTGCCCACCTGATCAATATTTTCATTACCCAACGTCACCTTTTCATCCTCATTTACTCTTAGTCTTGACGACTGTTTCTTCGTGACATTGGTTTTCAAACTTGTGGTTGTCCCTTGAACTCGCAATATCTCGAAGAGTTCATTCATTTTGCTCACACTTTCATCTAGGATGCTTAAATCATCAGCATAATCTAAGTCAAGGAGACTTTTCTCCCCATTTGAGTCAAACATTAGCGTAAAAAGCGAGGCGTTGAGGAGGGGGCAGTCCCTTTCATATGCGGAATAATTTCTGTTCGTTTTAAGTTTTAATGTCGCTCCTTGCTTTCAGTTGAACACTTTTTTTTATTTAATTTCTGAACGTTTTTAAATTAATGCAGGTTTTGATTTTTGCTCACCGTACATGAACAATTAAAAGGCAATTTGCATTTTAATTTTACTTTTTTTTTTGGCTAAATGGCTTTCTCGAAATTTGGTTTACTTTTATTTACGAACATTTTATTAGTAATAAATATGCGTAACTTACGAATTAACTTACGTAACGAACTTCTATATTCGTATATTTTTATTGCGTATATTAGGGGGTTCGCCCCCTAGTCAATGCTTCGCTCTTTACGCTAAAGTTCAAATTTTGTTCCAATTCTTTAAGAATGACAAAGGCCGTTAATTAGAATAAATAGCTCTTATAAAAACTAAAAAACTTTAGCATAAAGAGCGAGGTATTGACTATGGGGCGAACCGAATAATATACGTAATAATTTCTGTTCGTTTTAAGTTTTGATGTTGGTTAATTTCTGGTCGTTTTTTTTTTAAATAATGCTGGGGAATCTGGCGCCCCCTTCACAGCAATGTCCCTTCCCTCTTGAAAACTTTCACCATGGAAAAATCCTCCTACGTAACCCCCGAACCGCCCCCCCCCACTACCAGAATAAAATCCTCAGTGAAAACATCAGTATACATCCCAATAACCAATACTATATATATATAAACATTGGGCAAAGTTCATAACTTGCAGCCCTTCCCCCGGCGACTGTGGGGGATTAATCATCCTCAAAGACATAGTTATTATATTTTTCGACCATGCTGAACAAAATGGCTATCTAAAATTTTGATCGAGTGACTTGGAGAAAAATGAGCGTGGGAGGGGGCCTACTTGCCCTCTATTTTTTTGGTCAGTTAAAAAAGGGCACTAGAACTGCTTATTTCCTTTCGAATGAGCCCTCCCGCAATATTCTAGGACCACTGGGTCGATGCGATCACCCCTGGAAAAAACAACAACAAATAAACACGCATCCGTGATCTTTCTTATGGCAAAAAATACAAAATTCCACATTTTTGTCCATTTTTTTGGTCACTTAAAAAGGGCACTAGAACTTTTACTTTTCGTTCGACTGAGCCTTCTCATGATATTCTAGAACCACTGGGGTGATACGATCACCTTGGGGAAAAAAACAAATAAATACGCTTCCATGATCGTTCTTCTGGCAAAAAGTACAAAATTCCACATTTTTGCAGATAAGAGCTTCAAACCTCTATTGTATGGTTCTCTGATACGCTGAACCTGATGGTGTGATGTTCATTAAGGTTATATGAATTTTAGGGGTTTTCCCTTTTTTCGAAAATTATGGCACATTTTCTCAGGCGCGTATATTTTGATGCGTAAGACTAAACTTGATGAAACTTATATATTTGAAATCAGCATAAATCTGATTCTTTCGATGTATCTATTGGTATCAAAATTCCGCTTTTAGAGTTTCGGTTACTATTGAGCCGGGTCACTCATTACTTACACTTCGTTACCACGAACTGTATCATAACCCTAGAAAGCGCAATAGAACCACGTTTTTTTTGCACAGCTTACTGTTTGAAATATGTTCAGTCAGACGGGTACCCAAAACAACCCTTTTTTTTAATTGACACTGAACTTCTAATTTAGGCATACCATAATTCCAAAAAGCAGAAAACTATACAATTATATACAGCTACCTTTAAAAATAAATAGAAAGTTTTTTTAATATTCTATAACAAATTGATCGAAAGAAACCAATCTTGATGAATGATGAACATAAACACTGGAAAATCAAATAAAATATAATTTTGGCTCTCTGATCTTCCACTGACGTGCTGTTGTTGTTGCCCGTGACGTAATACAATTGAAAGCTAACTTTATATATATATATATATATATATATATATATATATATATATATATATATATATATATATATATATATATATATATATATATATATATATATATATATATATATATATATATATATCATATATATATATATATATATATATATATATATATATATATATATATATATCATATATATATATATATATATATATATATATATATATATATATATATATATATATATATATATATATATATATATATATATATATATATATATATATATATATATATATATATATATATATATATATATATATATATATATATCATCATCATCATCATACATACATACATACATACATACATACATACACACACACACACACACACATATATATATATATATATATATATATATATATATATATATATATATATATATATATATATATATATATATATATATATATGTATGTGTGTGTGTGTTCGTCTGTGCTTGGACACATATGCAAGATTTTGAATAAACCAGACGACGGGAAGGGGGTTTGGAATCAGTTACTGGAATCACGCACAGCAAGACTGACATATAAGTAAAAAATATAAAGCTAAGAAGTTAATTTCAGTAAAATTTACAAGCGGAAGCCCTTGCACTTTTGTTTCAAATATAAGAAGACACAACAAGATGAAATTATCGAATTCTTCTTTTTGCTTTCTTTGAAAGACACACGCTGCCATAAATCTAAGCTATGCATTGCCATGGACATTATTAAAATTAATTAAGATTAAACACTTCAGATTATTAGTTAATGGACTTACCTTACAAAAACATATTTTGAAAAGACCAATTAGGCTGTCCCATTCAGGTGTATTTTTCCCTTTAGAGGACTATTGACATAGAATTGTTATTTTCTTGGGATACTGATAATATCGCTTTGATCACTGAATTTTCACATATACCCATCAGCCTATATTTGTTCAATAGCCCTATTGAACATAACGGTTGTACCACCATATTGAGTGTTGTATTGCTTCGTGATCAGATGCACATAAATTGGGTGTTACAACCGTTGGCTTTTTGTAAACAAGAAAAGTTTCTGCTTGTTTATTTTCACGATTCAGTGTGGCATCAAAAGGAGAATTTTTGCAATTTTGCAGCAAATAATTATGTAATATTGCAATTATGAAATTAATTATGCAAATATTGCAATTAATAATGCAATTATGCAATAAAATTCATGCAGCGAATAATTTTTTTAATTCAAAAGAAAAATCATAGACAATCCCGCTTTTCAGGTATGAATAGATCTGAGTTGGAGCTAGGGGGTACAAAATGTTTTCATTTTGATGTCCTTGGTACTTAAACAAATTTTCTTCTCTGAAGCGTTGATGTGGCTTAAAAACTTTTTCGCATGCTGACCAAAGGTCTGCGTTGCGCAGGTACTGATCTGCTGATTCAATTCCTTCGGCCGGGAGTGCAGTGCGTTGTTGGGGCAAATCATCCGACGCTTCCCGTGTTTTCCACCCAGATTTCTCCAGGTACCGTTTTAGAGCTGGGTCGACTCTGGCTGAGCTTACAGGGTCACACCATTGACCCCCGTTCCAAACCAAATAAACAGCGACACCAGGACTCGAACTAGCAGCAAATTTGGTGTCCATTGATGTGACTAGCTGCAAATTTGACTGTTGATCTGCTTGTATTAGTTTTCCTTGGAGTTTTGATTTTATGGCCCAGACGGCTTCTTTTTTTCAATATACTTGTTCTGACATTAAAAGCTTGTTAAGTGAAAATATAAAATAAAAAAAGCTTGTCTCTATATCTTATACCGTCTATGTGTTTTGTTCTATTCTCACCTCCAGAATTATGATTTTCAGGTTTGTTGCCGAGCTTATTGCTGTCACCAGAAGTCTTGACTACGATGGAATTGACATCGATTGGGAATTTCCTGCCGTTGGAAAGCCATTTCATGAGCGCTTTGACTTCATTCATCTGCTTGAAGATCTTCAGTCAAAAGCTTTTCGTAACAATTTGCTTTTAAGCATTGCTGTGTCTGGTGCCAAGTCAATAATAGACCGTTCTTATAAGATACAAGATATTGGCAGGTAGTTTTCTACTTTTTTTTATGTTAAGGGGCCTATCTTCTATAAATATACTTTTCCTTTTTTTGCCGTCTAAATATACTTTATCCTAAGGACCGTGGCAAGGCCACAGAAGATCATGGTTTTGAATAGGAAGATATGTCTCTTACATACCTCTATTTATATCTCTCCCTATATATCTATATCTCTCATATCTCTCTATATATGCTTTATCCTAAGGAATGCTGCAAGGCTATGGAAGAACTTCGTGTTGAATAGGAAGATATCTCTCTCATAGACCTCTATCTATATATCTCTCTATATATATCTATATCTATCTATGTCTATATATTTCATATTTCTCTATATTTGTTTTATCCTAAGGAACGCTCTAAGGTGTTGAATAGGAAGATATATCTCTCATAGACTTCTGGAGAAGAGACAGCCATTTTGTTCAACGTAGTTGAAAGTTCTAGAAATCATGTCTTTGATGATGACAAACCCCCCACACCCCTTAGGGCAAGGGTTGTATGTTATGCCCTGGGGGTCTGTAAGGTTTTTATAGAAAGCGTTGTCGTAGAAACTTCAAAAAGGGCTCATTCGATTGGAAATTGAAATGGGTGGTGTCCTTCTTAATAGTCGAAAGTGATTGGAAGGCAACTAGCACCCCTTCTAGGGCCACCTTTTCCCTAAACCCATCCAATCAAAATTTTGAGATAGCCATTTTGTTCACCATAGTTGAAAGTTCTTGAAATTATATCTTTGAGTAGAACACTTTTCCCACAGGCAGGAGGGCAAGGTTTATAAGTTATACCGTGGGGGTATAAGACGTTTTTATTTAAAGCTTTGTCGTAGAAAGATGAAAAAGGGCTCATTCGATTGGAGATTCAAAGGGCTCATTTGACTGGAAATTCAAAGGGCTAGTGCCCTTTTTGAAAAAGGGGCTCACTCGATTGGAAATTGAAAGGGCTACTGCCCCTTTTAATATTTGAAAGTGATTGTAGGGAAACTAACGCCCCTCTCACGCCCACAATTTCCCCAACCACAGCCAATCAAAATTTTAAGATAGCCATTTTGTTCAACGTAGTTGAAAGTTTTGGAAATTAGTTCTTTTAGGATGACAACCACCCTAAACCACTCAGCGCAAGGGTTGTAAGTTATGCCCTGGGGGCGTATAAAGTTTTTATAGAAATTGTTTTCGTAGAAACTTCAAAAAAGGCTCATTCGATTGGAAATTCAAAGGGCTAGTGGCCTTTTTAATAGTCGAAAGTGATTGGAGGGGAACTAACCCCCCTCTCATACCCACCATTTCCCCAAAGACATCCACTCAATATTTTGGGATAGACATTTTGTTCAACGTAGTTGAAAGGTCAGGAAATTATGTCTTTGAGGATGAAACTTTCCTTACAGCCCTCAGGGCAAGGTTTGTAAGTTATGCCCTGGGGGCACATAAGGTTTTTATAGAAAGCGTCGTAAAACTTCAAAAGGGCTCACTAGATTGGAAATTGAAAGGGCTAGTGCCCTTTTTAATAGTTGAAAGTAATTGGAGCTCTCACACCCACATTTCCCCAAACACATGCAATCATAATTTTGAGATATTCATTTTGTTCAACGTAGTTAAAAGTTTCGTAAATTATGTCATTTAGGATTATAATCCCCTCAGAGCCCTCCGGGCAAGAGTTGTAAGTTATACCCTGGGGACATATAAGGTTTCTATAGAACGTGTTGTCATAGAAACTTCAAAAAAAGCTCATTTGATTGGAAATTGATAGTTGAAAGTGATTGGAGAACAACTAACCCCCTCTCACATCCAATTAAAAATTTGAGATATTTTATTTTCTTCAACGTAGTTAAAGGTTCTGGAAATTATGATTTTGAGGATGACAAATCCCCCAAACCCCTCAGGGCAAGGGTTGTAAGTTATGCCCTTGGGGCATATAAGGTTTTTATAGGAAGCGTTTTCGTAAAGACTTCAAAAAGGGCTCCTTCGATTGGAAATCGAAAGGGCTAGTGCCCTTTTTAATAGTCGAAAGCGATTGAAGGGCAGCTAACCCCCCTTCACGCCCATCATTTCACCAAACATATCCAATATCTAACCCTATGCTTTCTAAAAGCCAGAATAGAATTTGTACTTCACTGAAAAAAATTCTATGAAATGTTTTCACTTTTATAACTTTAAGAAATCAAAAATTAATTAAGAGTTTAAGGAATAAATATCAGCATGTGTATATCAAACCTGACGTTGTTAATTTTTTTTCAGTAAAGTACAAATTATATTCTGGCTTTTAGAAAAGATAGGGTTTAGAACCTATCTCTAACCTATCTCAGATTATGTTCTGCTCGTTTTGAGTTATACTTATTTAAATTTATGTTTTTGTTGTGTTTCATTTATTGATTGATTCTGGTTTATGGTAGCTACATTCTATGTAGATTGTTTGATTCTATTTTTGTTTATTTTTGGTTTAATGGAGTTCTTTACTTTTTTTTTGAAAAACTTATTTTGTGCAAAAGGTTTTTTGATTAATATCAAACAGTAAGCTGTGGGAAAAGTATAGCTTCGTGTCACTTACATGTCTATAATGGAAGAAATATTAGGATGGCTTGGCCATGATTTGCAGATGCAGGATGGTAGATTGCAAAAATATGTTTCTTTTTCATCCATCTAGGACCAAATTAAATTAGACTATCCCCGAATGACATGGAAAGAGGTCATAAGAAAGGACTTTGAAAAAATGGAGAGTTCATGGAAAGGAGTAAAGAGTTGATCAGATGGGGACGGAGGACGAGCTTGCGCAGTTGGGTTGACCTGAAGGGGCTTGGTGTTGAATGTGTTGTTTGTAGTAGTAAAATATATTGACGCCATTATACCACTGAAGATTGAGTAAAAAACTCCTTAGAAAACGTTACCTGTTCAGGAAAACAAAATATTTGTTTTAAGGGAGCTAGTGAAACGATAGTCCTCGCACTGAAATATTAAATTTAGTTTATAAAATAATGGTTTTTGTCAAAGTGGAAAAGTTAGGAATTCGTAGGTTAATTTGGTCAGGTACATAAAACAAATGGTGTCGGAGATTGAATAAAAAGATACACCTTTTTTTCAGCACTAATCATGTGGCAGACAAAATGTACAGGAGCTTTTGGTTACTCCGATTTTGGTGTTTGTTATGTATTTAAGCATAGTGTTTAAGCTTTTAATGTGTTTAAACTTTAAATGCGTTTCAATATAATGATTTAAGTATCACCTTTGTCGAATTGACTTGTGAGAAGAATTAAGTGTTCACGGGCCAAAATATTTTTCTTTTTTCTTTCCTTTTTTTGAGCCTCATTTTAGGGAGTACCCTTTAGAACATGCTATATTAGAAGCAAGAAAAGGATACTATTACTACTAACAACTCACTGCTGCACTAAGCCATAAAGAGACAGGAAGCAAAAATCTTGAAAAATTGTTATCCTTTGTTATTATCCTTTGTTATCCTTTGTGTTATCCTTTATTGGTGCAGCTAAAAGAGTGAATATGAAATAAAATGGTTTTGTGCAAGGAGGTGCAGTGACTGAGGCAATGTGAAATCAGTAGCCTCCTTGGTTTCGTTCCACAACTACGTGGGCCGCTCTGGAAAAGAAGGGAGATTAGTATTACGACTAAAAGCTGAGGAATCTTTGCCTACCCTGCCCTCATATAGGGATAAGAAAACTTACCAATAAAAGTATACGAAAATCAGGCTCTGAATTCGTTACCACATGCATGTAAGGTGCAAATTCGCTCTGAATCTACGCCAGTGAGTCCTGAGTGAAATAATAAGGCAACGCGGTGGACTGTAGTTTGGCCCGTAGCATTTGCCGCCGCCGTTTTTGTTTCTCTGAAAAAAAGGCTTGGAGGCCGGTCGAAATCTTGCAGGAACATCATCATGTTCGACCATGAACCCATTGTTGGGTTCAGACGACGATGCCGCCGATGGGATCCGTCTTTGCTTGAAATCGTTGCCCCATGACCGCATCAAATAGAATTTGATTGTCTGCCATCCCTTAGCGCCTGGGAGAACTGCAAAGCTTGTGACTTGATTCAAGTACAAGTATGCTAGGAGGTTTTATGAGATAGTAATTTGTCAGTGGGGAGATCCTGAGAAGCGATATTAGTGGGGAGATCCTGGGAAGAGCTATTAGGCAAATGCCAAAGAGATTTGATAGGTTTTGAGACGTTTGGTCCCTTTTGTTTCAGAAAAATACCCCTTTTTATAAATTTAACTTCATTTATCTTCAATTTTCATATCTAAACTCCGGGAAAGCTTTTATTATGAGACGTCTGAAGAAATCCACTAATTAGCTAATGTCTGAAAAAGCCAGGTGAGCTATGAGTCATACAGCTTAAATTTACGGCTTGAAAAGCTTCAAAGGATGCTGGGAGTTTAATTTGATTCGGCCATTCATTGCCTTTGGTCAGAGGTGCGCGCGCAAAGGCGCGTATCAACGTGTTCTTATTAATTGTAAGAGTTTTTGGTTTTAGTTCAGTTTGAGTTATTGTACAGAGTTGAAATAGTGAATACAGTAAGGAATCTTGTCTTAACATCTTTGACCTATTTTGATTGGCTTAGGTAGGGTCGGCAGTTATTGTACAGAGTTATTGTACAGAGTTGAAATAGTGAATACAGTAAGGAATCTTGTCTTAACATCTTTGACCTATTTTGATTGGCTTAGGTAGGGTCGGCAGCCTACAGCTAGACTGAGATTAGATTAGCTTCGTATAGATCGTATACTAAGCCAGACATCTTTCCTTGAGGGGGAATTGGGGAAGTTCGATCTTTATGGTACTTGAGGCCAAATAGTGTGGTTCACTGAAACCACGCGGAAAGTATACTTGCCAGAGAACCCTGATGGTTGTGTGAACCGCCAGAGATGGGAAACGCAGAAATCCGTGGCGGGTAGAAGTTACACTGGCTTTTGGGGTATCGCCAGATTACTCTGGTGGCATTAGAGGTTTTTTCCCCAATTTCAGTGGCGAGGACCATCATCTTCGCCCTCCCTCCAATACTGGTGGCAGTGGAAAAGGAGCTCTCAGCGGCATTGGTAGTAAAAGAACAAGCGTTTCCGAAAAGACTGGTGAAAATTAGTAGGCTGTAAAAATCAGCACGGAAAGACAGAGTTGAAAGATTGCGAATTTATAATTTGACGAGCCAGGCTCCTACCTAGGAACGACGCAGTTCAGGAGAAAGGGTATAACCCCCTTTCGTTACCTCCTTTCATCAAGATTTGGGCTGAGCCTAAACGGAAATTAGAGAAAAAGAAAAAAATACGGAATTATGAAGATCTAAATGGGCTGTGCCTAGTTATACAATAATAAAAAGAAATAACGGGTAATTGATCGAGTTTAGGACTTACAGTGGGGGAATCTTCTCCTTAATAGAAAGTGGTACAAGGTTTAGAAACGGAAAAGAGAAAGTGACAGTCGGGTTATTATTTGAGTGAATTGGTGGACTTAGATGTAATCTTCAGTGACGAAGGGTATAATTTTATTGAAGACGACACATTAGGAGAATTTGTCAGTTTTGTGCGCGCATTTGATAAGAAAGGTGGGAGGCACCTGTCCTATTGAGTAATCGGCGTAAGAGGAGATTACATTGAAAGTACGAGTATCCAGGGAGGATATGTGATTTGTTTTACAGGGTAGTTCCCCTGTTTGAGTTTAGTCCAGCCTATTCACTAGTGGAATATTCACGCAGTTTTTCGGTTTAATTTCTCGTGCAACCCCTGTTAATTCGTTTTTCGGAGATATATTTCACTGGTGTAAAATTGCTTGCTGTGAAAGAAGATGTTAATCTCTAATGAAGCCTAGATATTCCAGTTATTTGAAAAATTGTTGAATCTCATTACGCGGCACTGATAATCCACAATAGTAATGGCGTACCATAATTTTTGTGTGTGGCAGTTTTTGAGCTTACCACGATTGACTAATTAATTAAGAAGTAATATAATCAGGAAGGATTATACTCAGTAAAATTATGGGGTGCGAAATAAACAAGGAAGATGTAATATATGAAAAAAACAAGACGAAATCACCTCTTAGATACTGTGCAAAATGAAAGGGAGTTGCAGATAAGAGAAAATACGGATAGAGAACGAACAGATTCAGAAAATTGATTAAGAAGAAATAACGACAGACGGACTCAAAGTTGTCCAAATAGAAGGAGCAGTGTTGAATCGAGATCCAGCAGGGGCTCACGAAAAAGTAGTCATGTAGCCTAGATATGACACAATGTATATTAAATTTCATGAAGGAAGAAAGAATAGCCAGAGAACGAAAAGAAGAGGCTGATAGAATAGCCAGAGAACGAAAAGAAGAGGCTGATAGAATAGCCAGAGAACGAAAGGAAGATGCTGATAGAATAGCCAGGAACGAAAAGAGGAGAAAGATAGAATAGCTGGAGAGCAGAGAGAAGAGAATATTAAAAAAGCTAGAGAATGAAAGGAGGAAAATAGAAAAGAGGACGAGAGGGCGGGAGAAGCATACAAAGAAACAGACATGAATGAAAAGAAACGTAGAAATGAAGCAGAAAGAGGAAAAAATGCCCATATAGAGGCTTTTGAAAGAAATAAACTGCAAAATTTCTGTTTTCCAGATGTGTGGATATCAACTTACTTTAAAAACGCTAGCTCTAGATTAAATAGTCGTTCTAAGATATTTAGCAACCAAGATCTTCTAATAAGAATCTCGTCTAAAGGCATTAATCATAGCCTTAGGGAGATTTTGAGAAAACTAGCAGAATTCAACGAAGCTAGTAAGGCAGAGGATATTGCTTTTAAAATCCTTACGGAGACCGATAAAAAGCAATTACAAATATATGAAGAAATTGTTAAGGAAAACGAAAAAGAACGGTCGGCAATTGTTGAAATGATTCAGAGTCATATTTACATTTTAAGAGGATACAAGAGGATACATTTTATACATTACATTTTAAGAGGATGAAAGGATACAAGGAGGATGGAAAGACTGTTCTTAAACGTCAACAGATTATTGAGGATCTATATAATGTATTGGATAGGGTTCGTCTTTCTTGTGAAAAGGAAAACAATGCTTACGAGGCTTGCACAACAGCACTCAGAGAAAATTTTCAACCCTACGAAGAGTTAAATAAGAGGGTTGACAGATTTCAGATGGAAATTATTAGCAGGGTTCTTAGAAAAATTTTAGACCGCGAAAAGAATACACCTCTAAATTATACAAAATAATTGAGGAAAATGGAGAGGAAGAAAGACAGGCCCGTAGGGATCCCGGTAAAAAAAATACCAGGATGTTGCAAAAACAATTGACAGACTAATGGAAACTCGTTGGGGAAATTCCCAAAGTGACGTTTTATCACAAGTTACTTATACTACTACTACTACTAACAACTCACCGCAGCACCAAGCTGCCTGAGGCCAACACAGCTACGCACGCTCCTCCTCCACCCCAATCTATTCAAAACCTCCCTTTTTACACCCGCCAACGAAGTTCGCATTTCCTTTAAATCTTTTTTTATGACGTCCTTCCACCCCAGACGGGGACGACCTGCTTTCCGTTTAGCCCTAGACGGTTGGCCGAAAAGAATAATCTTCGGCAATCCGTCATCCTTCATCCGCATAACGTGCCCTAGCCACCTCAACCTTTCTTTCATTATAGCCCTAGAGAGCTGTATTGAACCACATTTTTTGTCTAGCCTATTGTTTGAAATATGGTCAGTCAACCGGGTACCCAGAACAATCCTTAAGCAATTACTCTGGAAAACATCTAGCAAATCTTCATCCGCTTTTCGGAGTGTCCATGCTTCAGAGCCATATTTGACCTCTGTCATCACTGTAGCTTCTAATATTCTAATCTTGGTTTGCAGACTTCTCTTCCTGTTCTTCCAAAACTTTTTTTTAACTGTGAAAAAACACCCTGAGCCTTGGCTATTTTACTTTTAACATCTTCACTGCTCCTACCATCTTTAATAATAATGCTACCAAGGTAAGTGAAGCTGCCCACCTGATCAATCTTTTCATTACTCAACGTCACCTTTTCATCTTCACTTATTCCTAGCCTTAGTGACTTTGTCTGCCTAACATTAATTTTCAAACCAATTCTAGCACCTTGAACCCGCATAACGTCTAAAACTTCGTTCGTTTTGCTCACACTTTCATCTAGGATGCTTAAATCATCAGCATAATTCACGCCCAGGGGATTTTATCCTCCCCATTTGATTCCATGGTCTCCCATTGCCTTTCCTGTGCTCCTTAAATCGAAGTCTATCAAAATAATTCATATAAAGGGGGATAGAACACAACCCTGCTTAACTCCTGATTTAATACAAAACCAGCTGCTAACCTCATTTTCTAGCTTAACCGTAGCAGTGTTATTCTCGTACATAGCACTAATCACTTTAATGTATTTGTCTGGTATACCATACAAGGATAACACCTTTACTAAAGCTTTTCTATCAACAGAATCGAAAGCTTGCTCATAATCTATAAAACTGAGGACCAAAGGTGTTTGAAAACTCAGGCACTTCTCAATTATCAGACTAAGAGTGAAAATTTGGTCGACACATCCTCTACCTTTTCTAAAACCGCACTGTTCTTCTCTTAAAACTTCGTCTACGGCATCTCTCAGTCTAAAAAGTATCATATCACTAAGTAATTTACTACCTACAGAGACCAGACTAATGCCTCGATAATTACCACACTCACTTTTATCACCTTTCTTATAAAGTGGCTTAATTAAGGTTTTCCTAAAATCGTTAGATACTTCCCCTGTTTCAAAAACCATATTCATAATCTTCAGTAACATATTTCTAACCTCAGAGCCACCATGTTTAAGAAACTCATTTACCACTCTATCAGCACCTAGAGCCTTGTTATTTTTTAATCCTTTTAGCGTAGTTGCAAATTCGTCCTCACAAAACAAATCTTCCTTCACATCCAAGGTATCACAAACTTTTTCATTTTCCTCTATATCTTTTCCTACAACTCTATCTCGGTTAAGCAAATTCTCAAAATGTTCGGCCCATCTCTCTTTAGTTTTTTCCTTATCGCTAATTGCGGCCCCATTCCTATCTTTAACTGGGCCAAGTCCGGATTGACCACTCCCTCTCAATTTGTTAACATGTCAGTACAATATTTTACTATTATGCCGTCGAGCGGCATCTTCCAGATCCTCGGCAGTTTTATCATCCATGGCCTCCACTTCACACCTTCTTAGTTCATATTTTAATACTTTCTCCACTTTCTTTACATTCCTTTTGTTCTTATATGATCTATAACTCAGATAATTCTTGTACAAGTCTTTTCTCCTTTCTATTGAACATAAAGCTTTTTCACTAATATTCTTAGCTGCAGTTTCAGCTTTCTTCCCTAATACACCTTCAGCAACTTCACAAATTATTTTTCTAAAATTATTCGAACCATCTTCCACATTATCAAATTTTAAACTCTCAAGCTTAGTATTCAACTGTTCCTGAAATGTTTCTATCGTAGTCTTCCTCTGATGTCTTTATGCACCGTTGCGTCTTGGGCAATGGTTAACATTTTGAAGCATCCTCATTAAACAACTCCTAGGCATCGTTGTACGACGATGTTTATTGTTAACATCAATAACGGCACATCTACGTATCCCCGCACCTTGTCCTAATCCCCAGAGAAAATAAAAAGCTTCCACGTCAGTTTTAAGTTCACCAAGACATAAAAAATTTAAAGTTCACTTCTAAATTTTTCCGTAGAAGATAGGAAAAGTTATACTATGATTGTGATTATTTTCCATGTAGATAAAAAGTTTCACTTTAATTCTAAATTTTCTTAAATTCAATTCCGACCTTTCTCAGAGTCAAATTTAAAGTTCTGTTCCAAATATTTTCCCGGAAGAAGAAAAGTTCAACTTCGATTCTGAATTTTCTCAATGAAAATGAAATAAGTTATTGATTATTTCTATTTTCTCAAAATAATATAAAAATTTTCCACTTAAGTTCAGATTTTTCTCAAACAGATGAAAAAATTTAAAATACTGTTCCAAATTTTTTCATAGAAGATAGAAAAGTTCAAGTTCTCTTCTGAATTTTACCAAAGAACATAATTCAATTCTAATTTCTCCAGAGAAAATAAAAAGCTTCCACGTCAGTTTTAAGTTCACCAAGACAAAAAATTTAAAGTTCAGTTCTAAATTTTTCCGTAGAAGATAGGAAAAGTTATACTATGATTTTGATTATTTTCTATGAAGATAAAAAGTTTCACTTTAATTCTAAATTTTCTTAAATTCAGTTCCGACTTTTCTCAAAGAGATGAAAAAATTTAAAGTTCTGTTCCAAATATTTTCCCGCAAGAAGAAAAGTCCCAAGACATAAAAAATTTAAAGTTCACTTCTAAATTTTTCCGTAGAAGATAGGAAAAGTTATACTATGATTGTGATTATTTTCCATGAAGATAAAAAAATTCACTTTAATTCTAAATTTTCTTAAATCTTAAAATGATATGAAATATGCTTACGGCTCTACCAATCGTACTCTGTGCTTGTTCATAGACACGACACGGCTTTCCCACTGGTACTCTATGGCAGGTTATCGACACTACCTAGTTTATTGCATGCATTAAATCAGTATTTTTTACGCAGTGGAAGGATAAACACACAATTCATATCTGTAGAAAAGTGAAGATGAATTATTCGACGAAAGTATATGCACATGATAAAATCATAGTCGTGTTGAATGCTGACAAGGAAAAATACCTGAACTATGAAACGAGTGCAAGTGGTAACACTATTGGCAATGTATGCATGCGTTGTCATGACAGCGAGAAGTTAGATTTCTTTGGAGTACCCAAGAATTTCAATCATGTAAACGGTGGTTATGCGAGAGTAACATTACCAGAGAAATTAGTACTCAAAGAGAATGCAAACTTAAAAATAATAGTTGATGAAGAGGGACAACTTCTATCTAATGGTTCTGGTAGCATCTTAGCCGTTGATAGATCTTTTCGCTATCTTTCCGGTGTTAGCATTCGATTGAAAGCAAAAGGAAAAAGAAGACATGCATACAGCTGCACTAACATCATAAATCATATCATGTCAATGTGCCAAAACTGCTATCTATGTAAAAATAATGTGACAATAGACAGTGAAATCGCAGGCAGAATAAAAAGGACATTAGTAGACAATATCATCAATGAATATAAAGATGAATTGAGGGAAAGTGAAGTGCAAGTGCACTAATAATGTAAAATAATGTATTTAACGTATTTTTATATTAATATTCTACATGTCGTTATTTCATTAAAAATATCTTATGCATTATTTTGTTAAGTGTTCATTATTTTTAGGGTATGCTAGAACGTCAAACGTTCAGAATATCTATTAAAAAGGTCAGAGATGTAAGAAACAGAATTTTAGAGATAATGATACTACTAGCAGGCTCAATTTTTCATAGAAGATAGAAACGTTCAAGATCTCTTCTGAATTTTACCAAAGAACACAATTCATTTCTAATTTCACCAGAGAAAATAAAAAGCTTCCACTTCAGTTTTAAGTTCACCAAGACATAAAAAATTTAAAGTTCACTTCTAAATTTTTTCCGTAGAAGATAGGAAAAGTTGTACTATGATTGTGATTATTTTCCATGAAGATATAAAGTTTCACTTTAATTCTAAATTTTCTTAAATTCAATTCCGACCTTTCTCAAAGAGTCAAATGTAAAATTTCGGTTGAAAGGGATGGATGCTTCAACTTGTAAAATGGGTTTAGAATGGACATTAAGAAAGGAGCGTTCTCTGAAATGTTTTTTGCAAGTTATATCTTGGTGTTGACATATCCAAAAAGCTTTTAGGTATAGCTTTGAGTGAAAATGAAGGATGCTTCAACTTGTAAAATGGATTTAGAAGGGACATTAAGAAAGGAACTTGCTCTGATATGTCTTTTGAAAAGTATTTCTTGGTGTTGAGTTATCCAAAAAGCTGTAAAGTAATGTTGTTGGGGAAAAGGAATGATGCTTCAACTTGTAAAAATGGGTTTAGGAGGGACATAAGGAAAGGAACATGCTCTGAAATGTCTTTTGAAAAGTATTTCTTTGTGTTGAGGTATCAAAAAAGATGTAAAGTAAAGTTGTGGTTGAAAAGGAAGGAGGATTCAACTTGTAAAATGGGTTTAGGAGGGACATTAAGAAAGGAACTTGCTCTGAAATGTCTTTTGAAAAGTATTTCTTGGTGTTGAGTTATACTAAAAGCAGTAAAGTAAAGTTTTGTGTGAAGAGGATGGATGCTTCAACTTGTAAAATGGGTTGAGGAGGGAGATTAAGAAAGGAACTCGCTCTGATATGTCTTTTGAAAAGTATTTCTTGGTGTTGAGGGATCCTAAAAGCTGTAAAGTAAATTTGTGGTGAAAAGGAAGGATGCTTCAACTCGTAAAATGGGTTGATAAGGGACATTAAGAAAGAAAATTGCTCTGAAATGTCTTTTGAAAAGTATTTCTTGGTGTTGAGGTATACAAAAAGTTGTAAAGTTGTGGGAGAAAAGGAAGGATGCTTAAACTTGTAAAATGGGTTTAGGAGGGACATTAAGAAAGGAGCTTGCTCTGAAATGTCCTTTGAAAAGTATTTCATGGTGTTGAGGTATCCAAAAAGCTGTAAAGTAAAGTTGTGGGTGAAAAGGAATGATGTTTCAAGTTGGAAAATGGGTTTAGGAGGGACATTATGAAAAGAACTTGCTCTGAAATGCCTTTTGAAAAGTATTTCTTGGTGTTGAGGTATCCTAAAAGCTGTAAAGTAAAGTTGTGGATGAAAAGGAAGGATGCTTCAACTTGTAAAATGGGTTTATGAAGGACATTAAGAAAGGAACTTGCTCTGAAATGTCTTTTGAAAAGTATTGCTTGGTGTTGGAGCATTCAAAAAGCTGTAAAGTAAAGTTGTGGGTGAAAAGGAAGGATGCTTCAACTTGTAAAATGGGTTTAGAAGGGACATTAAGAAAGGAACTTGCTCTGAAATGTCTTTTGAAAAGTATTTCTTGGTGTTGAGGTATCCAAAAGCTGTAAAGTAAACTTGTGGGTGAAAAGGATGGATGCTTCAACTTGGAAAATGGGTTTAGGAGGGACATTAAGAAAAGGAACTTGCTCTGAAATGCCTTTTGAAAAGTATTTCTTGGTGTTGAGGTATCCAAAAAGCTGTAAAGTAAAGTTGTAGGTGAAAAGGAAGGATGCTTCAACTTGTAAAATGGGTTTAATAGGGACATTAAGAAAGAAACTTGCTCTGAAATGTCTTTTGACAAGTATATCTTGGTGTTGAGGTATCCAAAAAGCTGTAAAGTAAAGTTGTGGGTGAAAAGGATGGATGCTTCAAGTTGGAAAATGGGTTTAGGAGGGACATTAAGAAAGGAACTTGCTCTGAAATGTTTTTGAAAAGTATTTCTTGGTGTTGAGGTATCCAAAAAGCTGTAAAGTGAAGTTGTGGGTGAAAAGGAATGATGTTTCAACTTGTAAAATGGTTTTATGAGGAACGTTAAGAAAGGAACTTGCTGTGAAATGTACTTTGAAAGCTATATCATGGTGTTGAATTATCCTAAAAGCTTTAAAGTAAAGTTATGGTGAAAAGGAAGGATGCTTCAACTCGTAAAATGTGTTTAGGAGGGACATTAAGAAAGGAACTTGCTGTGAAATGTCTTTTGAAAAGTATTTCTTAGTGTTGAGGTATCCAAAAGCTGTAAAGTAAAGTTGTGTGTGAAAAGGATGGATGCTTCAACTTGTAAAATGGGTTTAGAAGGGACATTATGAAAGCAACTTGCTCTGAAATGTCTTTTGAAAAGTATTTCTTGGTGTTGAGGTATCCAAAAGCTGTAAAGTAAAGTTGTGGGTGAAAAGGATGGATGCTTCAACTTGTAAAATGGGTTTAGGAGGGACATTAAGGAAAGGAACTTGCTCTGAAATGTCCTTTGAAAAGTATTTCTTGGTGTTGAGGTATCCAAAAAGCTGTAAAGTAAAGTTGTGGGTGAAAATGAAGGATGCTTCAACTTGTAAAATGGGTTTAGTAGGGACATTAAGAAAGAAAGTTGCTCTGAAATGCCTTTTGAAAGTTATTTCTTGGTGTTGAGGGATCCAAAAAGCTGTAAAGTAAAGTTGTGTGTATAAAGAATGGATGCTTCAAGTGGGAAAATGGGTTTAGAAAGGAGATTAAGAAAGTAACTTGCTCTGAAATGTCTTTGAAAACTATTTCTTGGTGTTGAGGTATCCAAAAAGCTGTAAAGTAAAGTTGTGGGTGAAAAGGAATGATGTTTCAAGTTGGAAAATGGGTTTAGGAGGGACATTATGAAAAGAACTTGCTCTGAAATGCCTTTTGAAAAGTATTTCTTGGTGTTGAGGTATCCTAAAAGCTGTAAAGTAAAGTTGTGGATGAAAAAGAAGGATGCTTCAACTTGTAAAATGGGTTTAGGAAGGACATTAAGAAAGGAACTTGCTCTGAAATGTCTTATGAAAAGTATTGCTTGGTGTTGGCGCATTCAAAATGCTGTAAAGTAAAGTTGTGGGTGAAAAGGAAGGATGCTTCAACTTGTAAAATGTGTTTAGGAGGAATATTAAGAAAGGAACTTGCTCTGAAATGTCTTTTGAAAAGTATTTCTTGGTGTTGAGGTATCCAAAAAGCTGTAAAGTAAACTTGTGGGTGAAAAGGAAGGGTGCTTCAAGTTGTAAAATGGGTTTAGGAGGGAAATTAAGAAAAGGAACTTGCTCTGAAATGTCATTTGAAAAGTATTTCTTGGTGTTGAAGTATCCAAAAAGCTGTAAAGTAAAGTTGTAGGTGAAAAGGAAGGATGCTTCAACTTGTAAAATGGGTTTAGTAGGGACATTAAGAAAGAAACTTGCTCTGAAATGTCTTTTGAAAAGTATTTCTTGGTGTTGAGGTATCCAAAAAGCTGGAAAGTACAGTTGTGGGTGAAAAGGATGAATGCTTCAAGTTGGAAAATGGGTTTAGGAGGGATATTAAGAAAGGAACTTGCTCTGAAATGTTTTTGAAAAGTATTTCTTGGTGTTGAGGTATCCAAAAAGCTGTAAAGTAAAGTTGTGTGTGAAAAGGAATGTTGCTTCAACTTGTAAAATTGGTTTGGGAGGAACGTTAAGAAAGGAACTTGCTGTGAAATTTCTTTTGAATACTATATCATGGTTTTGAGTTATACTAAAAGCTGTAAAGTAAAGTTGTGGTGAAAAGGAAGGATGCTTCAACTCGTAAAAATGGGTTGAGTAGGGACATTAATTAAGGAACTTGTTGTGAAATGTCTTTTGAAAAGTATTGATTAATCTTGAGGTATCCCAATAGATGTAAAGTAAATTTGTGTGTGAAAAGGAAGGATGCTTCAACTTGTAAAATGTGTTTAGGAGGGACATTAAGAAAAGAACTTGCTCTGAAATGTCTTTTGGAAAGTATTTCTTGGTGTTGAGGTATCCAAAAAGCTGTAAATTAAAGTTGTGGGTGAACAGGAAGGATGCTTCAACTTGTAAAATAGGTTTAGGAGGGACATTAAGAAAGGAACTTGCTCTGAAATGTCTTTTTAAAAGTATTTCTTGGTGTTTAGGTATCCAAAAAGCTTTAAAGTAAAATTGTAGGTGAAAAGGAAGGATGCTTCAACTTGTAAAATGGGTTTAGGAGGGACAATAAGAAAGGAACTTGCTCTGAAATGTCTTTTCAAAAGTATTTCTTGGTGTTGAGGTATCCAAAAAGCTGTAAAGTACAGTTGTGGGTGAAAAGGATGGATGCTTCAAGTTGGAAAATGGGTTTAGGAGGGAACTTGCTCTGAAATTTTTTTGAAATGTATTTCTTGGTGTTGAGGTATCCAAAAAGTTGTAAAGTAAAGTTGTGGGTGAAAAGGAAGGATGCTTCAACTTGTAAAATGGGTTTAGGAGGGACATTAAGAAAGGAACTTGCTCTGATATGTCTTTTTAAAAGTATTTCTTGGTGTTGAGGTATCCAAAAAGCTGTAAAGTAAAGTTGTGGGTGAAAAGGAAGGATGCTTCAACTTGTAAAATGGGTTTAGGAGGGACATTAAGAAAGGAACTTGCTCTGAAATATCTTTTGAAAAGTATTTCTTGGTGTTGAGGCATCCAAAAATCTGTAAAGTAAAGTTGTGGGTGAAAGGGAAGGATGCTTCAACTTGTAAAATGGGTTTAGGAAGGACATTAAGAAAAGAACTTGCTCTGAAATTTCTTTTGAAAAGTATTGCTTGGTGTTGGCGCATTCAAAAAGCTGTAAAGTAAAGTTGTGGGTGAAAAGGAAGGATGCTTCAACTTGTAAAATGGGTTTAGGATGGACATTATGAAAAGAACTGGTTCTGAAATGCCTTTTGAAAAGTATATCTTGGTGTTGAGGTATCCAAAAAGCTGTAAAGTAAAGTTGTGGGTGAAAAGGATGTCTACTTCAAATGCCCTTTGAAAAGTATTGCTTGGTGTTGGATCATTCAAAAAGTTGTAAAGTAAAGTTGTGGGTGTAAAGGATAGGTACTTCAATTTGTAAAATGGGTTTAGGATGGACAATATGAAAAGAACTGGTTCTGAAATGCCCTTTGAAAAGTATTGCTTGGTGTTGGAGCATTCAAAAAAGCAGTAGAGTAAAGTTGTGGGTGAAAAGGATGACTACTTCAAATGCCCTTTGAAAAGTATTGCTTGGTGTTGGAGTATTCAAAAAGCTGTAAAGTAAAGTTGTGGGTGTAAAGGATGGGTACTTCAACTTGTAAAATGGGTTTAGGATGTGGGTGTAAAGGATGGGTACTTCAAGTTGGAAAATGGGTTTAGGAAGGACATTAAGAGAGTAACTTGGTCTGAAATGGTCTTTGAAAAGTATTTCTTGGTGTTGAGGTATCTAAAAAGCTGTAAAGTTTAGTTGTGGGTGAAAAAGATAAGTACTTCAAGTTGCAAAATGGGTCTAGGAAGAACAGTAAGAAAGTAACTTTATCTGAAATTGTATTTGAAATGTATTTCTTTGTGTTGAGGTATCCAAAAAGCTGTAAATTATAGTTGTGAGTGAAAAAGATAAGTAATTAATGTTGGAAAATGTGTTTAGGA
Organism: Artemia sp. Qi Xiang Cuo; assembly: GCF_049724085.1. Classification (NCBI taxonomy): domain Eukaryota; kingdom Metazoa; phylum Arthropoda; class Branchiopoda; order Anostraca; family Artemiidae; genus Artemia; species Artemia sp. Qi Xiang Cuo. The sequence goes on along the minus strand of NC_142813.1, from coordinate 3,257,550 downwards.
GGGACATTAAGAAAGTAACTTGCTTGTCATAGTCGATTACGTCATTCTATGCCCATAAATGTATTCCCGTCATGACCTTCTGATATGGTTCTACCGATTATGTAATCAATTTCTCAGAAATCTAATTGTCCTAGTTGATTACGTCATTTTATGCCCATAAATGGATTCTCGTCAGGACCTTCTGATAGGGTTCCACTGATTATTTTATCAATTTCTCAGAAATCAAATTGTCATAGTGGATTACGTCATTCTATGCCCATAAATGGATTCCCGTCACGAGCTCCTTATAGGGTTCTACCGATTATGTAATCAATTTTTCGGGAATTCTCTCCCTTCGATTACGCAATCAATATATCTCTTCCCCACCTTCCCCTTAGAAACATCAAATTAATTCCCCTTTCTTGAATCAATAATTCCCCTTAGAAACAACAATTAATTCCCCTTTCGTGAATCAATACTTCCCCTTAGAAACAGCAAATTAATTCCCCTTTCTTGAATCAATAATTCCCCTTAGAAACAACAAATTAATTCCCCTTTCGTGACATATCAATCAATCTTGACATCACCTTTCAGACATTATTAAACTTCGCCTGGAAACAATTTGATTAATGATTGACAGTACCTGTCAGACATATTAAACTTTGCCCGGAAACAATTTGATTAATGACTGACTTTAGGTCATTGACCCCATTAACCACGTGTTCTCCCTAATGACTCTATACCCAAATTTGGTATTAAAAAAAGTTGTAGGTGGCAGCAGGGGTGAGTCGTGGGATCAATAACAGCACTCCTATATACCCTAGTATCTTGTATTGATCCTGCCAGTCTTCGGTTATTATAACATAATCAATAAGGTTTGCTGTCTTACCATCACGTGAATACCATGTTAACTTGTGAGCCGTTTTATGACCAAATACCGCATTGGTTATAACTAGATTGATATACCTACAAAATTGCAAAAGTCTGTATCCATACTGTTTTCTTTTCCTACACCAAATTTACCTAGGCTAGGATATATCTATCCCTATTTCTACCAACCTGGGCGTTAAAATCTCCCAGCAATAACATCATATTTCTACCTGGGACCCTGTCTTTTTGCTCCTGTAACTGTAAGTAAAATTCATTTGAGTCACTAGTTTCTCCGTCAGTCGTTTCTACAGGGGCATATACAACTATAACTGATGCTCTGAACTTTTTAGTCTTAAAATTAGCAATTAGTATTCTATTATTAATACCTTCCCAGCCTAAACAAGACTTAGCAGCTTCCTTATTCATCATGAGCCCTACTCCCTGTCTATGTACCCCATCCTTCCCGCCAGTAGAAAGGCCTCAATTGATCCCACGACTCACCCCTGCTGCCACCTACAACTTTTTTTAATACCAAATATGGGTATAGAGTCATTAGGGAGAACACGTGGTTAATGGGGTCAATGACCTAAAGTCAGTCATTAATCAAATTGTTTCCGGGCAAAGTTTAATAATGTCTGACAGGTACTGTCAATCATTAATCAAATTGTTTCCAGGCGAAGTTTAATAATGTCTAACAGGTGATGTCAAGATTGATTGATATGTCATGAAAGGGGAATTAATTTGTTGTTTCTAAGGGGACTTATTGATTCAAGAAAGGGGAATTAATTTATTGTTTCTAATGGGAATTATTGATTCACGAAAGGGGAATTAATTGTTGTTTCTAAGGGGAATTATTGATACAAGAAAGGGGAATTAATTTAATGTTTCTAAGGTGAAGGTGGGGAAGAGATATATTGATTGCGTAATCAAAGGGAGAGAATTCCCGAGAAATTGATTACATAATCGGTAGAACCCTATAAGGAGCTCGTGACGGGAATCCGTTTATGGGCATAGAATGACGTAATCGACTAAGACAATTGGATTTCTGAGAAATTGATTACATAATCGGTAGAACCCTATCAGCAGGTCCTGACGGGAATCCATTTATGGGCATAGAATGACGTAATCAACTAGGACAAATGGATTTCTGAGAAATTGATTACATAATCGGTAGAACCCTATCAGAAGGTCATGACGGGAATTCATTTATGGGCATAGAATGACGTAATTGACTATGACAAGCAAGTTACTTTATTAATGTCCCTCCTAAACCCATTTTGCAACTTGAAGTACTTATCATTTTCTCTCACAACTATACTTTACAGTTTTTGAATGCCTCAAAACCAAGAAATACTTTTCAAAGACCATTTCAGAGCAAGTTACTTTCTTTATGTCCCTCCTAAACTCATTTTCCAACTTGAAGTACCCATCCTTTACACCCACATCCTAAACCCATTTTACAAGTTGAAGTACCCATCCTTTACACCCACAACTTTACTTTACAGCTTTTTGAATGCTCCAACACCAAGCAATACTTTTCAAAGGGCATTTGAAGTAGCCATCCTTTTCACACACAACTTTACTATACTGCTTTTTTGAATGCTCCAACACCAAGCAATACTTTTCAAAGGGCATTTCATAACCAGTTCTTTTCATAATGTCCATCCTAAACCCATTTTACAAATTGAAGTACCTATCCTTTACACCCACAACTTTACTTTACAGCTTTTTGAATGATCCAACACCAAGCAATACTTTTCAAAGGGCATTTGAACTAGACATCCTTTTCACCCACAACTTTACTTTACAGCTTTTCGGATACCTCAACACCATGATAAACTTTTCAAAAGGCATTTCAGAACCAGTTCTTTTCATAATGCCCATCCTAAACCCATTTTACAAGTTGAAGCATCCATCCTTTTCACCCACAACTTTACTTTACAGCTTTTTGAATGCGCCAACACCAAGCAATACTTTTCAAAAGACATTTCAGAGCAAGTTCCTTTCTTAATGTCCTTCCTAAACCCATTTTACAAGTTGAAGCATCCTTCCTTTTCATCCAAAACTTTACTTTACAGCTTTTTGGATACCTCAACACCAAGAAATACTTTTGAAAAGACATTTCAGAGCAAGTTCCTTTCTTAATGTCCCTCCTAAACCCATTTTACAATTTGAAGCAGCCTTCCTTTTCACCCACAACTTTCCTTTACAGCTTTTTGAATACATCAACACCAAGAAATACTTTTCGAAAGACATTTCAGAGCAAGTTCCTTTCTTAATGTCCCTCCTAAACCCGTTTTAAAAATTGAAGTATCCTTCTTTTTCACCCACAACTTTACTTTACAGCTTTTTGAATGCGCCAACACCAAGCAATACTTTTCAAAAAACATTTCAGAGCAAGTTCCTTTCTTTATGTCCCTCCTAAACCCATTTTACAAGTTGAAGCATCCTTCCTTTTCATCCACAACTTTACTTTACAGCTTTTTGGATACCTCAACACCAAGAAATACTTTTCAAAAGACATTTCAGACCAAGTTACTTTCTTAATGTCCCTCCTAAACCCATTTTACAAGTTGAAGCATCCTTCCTTTTCACCTACAACTTTACTTTACAGCTTTTTGGATACCTCAACACCAAGAAACAGTTTTCAAAAGACATTTCAGAACAAGTTCATTTCTTAATATCCCTCCTAAACACATTTTAAAAGAATAAGCAACCATATAATAATCAACACACTAGATTGTTCAGCTTTTGTAAGACTAAACACCAAGCTTAACCTTTCAAAAGACATTTAGCAGCATGTTACTTTCTTAGGTTCCCTCCTCAACCCAATTACCAAGTTTATACAACCTACTTTTTAACCACCACATTACATTACCGCTTTTTGGTTAACTCAACAAAAAGAAATAGTTTTCTAAATAAATATCACAGAGAATTCATTTCTTAATGTCCCTCCTAAACCCATTTTACAAGTTGAAACATTCTTCCTTTTCACCCACAACTTTACTTTACAGCTTTTTGGACACCTCAACACCAAGAAATACTTTTCAAAAACATTTCAGAGCAAGTTCCTTTCTTAATGTTCCTCCTAAACCCATTTTCCAACTTGAAGCATCCATCCTTTTCACCACAACTGTACTTTACAGCTTTTTGGATACCTCAACACCAAGAAATACTTTTCAAAAGACATTTCAGAGCAAGTTCCTTTCTTAATGTCCCTCCTAAACCCATTTTACAAGTTGAAGCATCCTTCCTTTTCACCAACAACTTTACTTTACAGCTTTTTGGATACCTCAACACCAAGAAATACTTTTAAAAGGACATTTCAGAGCAAGTTCCTTTTCTAAATGTCCCTCCTAAACCCATTTTACAAGTTGAAGCATCCTTCCTTTTCACCCACAACTTTACTTTACAGATTTTTGGATATCTCAACACCAAGAAATACTTTTCAAAAGACATTTCAGAGCAAGTTCCTTTCTTAATGTCCCTCCTAAACACATTTTACAAGTTGAAGCATCCTTCCTTTTCACACCCAACTTTACTTTACAGCTTTTTGGATACCTCAACACCAAGAAATACTTTTCAAAAGACATTTCAGAGCAAGTTCCTTTCTTAATGTCCCTCCTAAACCCATTTTACAAGTTGAAGCATCCTTCCTTTTTACCCACAACTTTACTTTACAGCTTTTTGGATACCTCAACACCAAGAAATACCTTTCAAAAGACATTTCAGAGCAAGTTCCTTTCTTAATATCCCTCCTAAACCCATTTTACAACTTGAAGCATCATTCCTTTTCACCCACAACTTTACTTTACAGCTTTTTGGATACCTCAACACCAAGAAATACTTTTCAAAAGACATTTCAGAGAAAGTTCCTTTCTTAATATCCCTCCTAAACCCATTTTCCAACTTGAAGCATTCATCCTTTTCACCCACAACTTTACTTTACAGCTTTTTGGATACCTCAACACCAAGAAATACTTTTGAAAAGACATTTCAGAGCAAGTTCCTTTCTTATTATCGCTCCTAAACCCATTTTACAAGTTGAAGCATCCTTCCTTTTCACCTTCAACTTTACTTTACAGCTTTTTGGATACCTCAACACCAAGAAATACTTTTCAAAGGACATTTCAGATCAAGTTCCTTTTCTTAATGTCCCTCCTAAACCCATTTTCCAAGTTGAAGCATCCATCCTTTTCACCCACAACTTTACTTTACAGCTTTTTGGATACCTCAACACCAAGAAATACTTTTCAAAAGACATTTCAGAGCAAGTTCCTTTCGTAATGTCCCTCCTAAACCCATTTTACAAGTTGAAGCATCCTTCATTTTCACCCACAACTTTACTTTACAGCTTTTTGAATGCGCCAACACCAAGCCATACTTGTCAAAAGACATTTCAGAGCAAGTTCCTTTCTTAATGTCCTTCCTAAACCCATTTTACAAGTTGAAGCATCCTTCCTTTTCATCCACAACTTTGCTTTACAGCTTTTAGGATACCTCAACACCAAGAAATACTTTTCAAAAGGCATTTCAGAGGAAGTTCTTTTCATAATGTCCCTCCTAAACCCATTTTCCAAGTTGAAACATTCTTCCTTTTCACCCATAACTTTACTTTACAGCTTTTTGGATACCTCAACACCAAGAAATACTTTTCAAAAGACATTTCAGTGCAAGTTCCTTTTCTAAATGTCCCTCCTAAACCCATTTTACAAGTTGAAGCATCCTTTCTTTTCACCCACAACTTTACTTTACAGCTTTTTGGATACCTCAACACCAAGAAATACTTTTCAAAAGGCATTTCAGAGCAAGTTCCTTTCTTAATGTCCCTCCTAAACCCATTTTCCAACTTGAAGAAGCCATCCTTTTCACCCCCCCAACTTTACTTTACAGCTTTTTGGATACCACAACACCCAAAAATACTTTTCAAAAGACATTTCAGAGCAAGTTCCTTTCTTAATGTCCCTCCTAAACCCATTTTCCAAGTTGAAGCATCCATCCTTTTCACCCACAACTTTAAATTTGACTCTTTGAGAAAGGTCGGAACTGAATTTAAGAACATTTAGAATTAAAGTGAAACTTTATATCTTCATGGAAAATAATCACAATCATAGTACAAATTTTCCTATCTTCTACGGAAAAATTTAGAAGTGAACTTTAAATTTTTATGTCTTGGTGAACTTAAAACTGAAGTGGAAGCTTTTTATTTTCTATGGTGAAATTAGAATTGAATTGTGTTCTTTGGTAAAATTCAGAAGAGATCTTGAACTTTTCTATCTTCTATGAAAAATTGAGCCTGCTAGTAGTATCATTATCTCTAAAATTCTGTTTCTTACATCTCTGACCTTTTTAATAGATATTCTGAACGTTTGACGTTCTAGCATACCCTAAAAATAATGAACACTTAACAAAATAATGCATGATATTTTTAATGAAATAACGACATGTAGAATATTAATATAAAAATACGTTAAATACATTATTATACATTATTAGTACACTTGCACTTCACTTTCCGTCAATTCATCTTTATATTCATTGATGATATTGTCTGCTATTGTCCTTTTTATTCTGCCTGCGATTTCACTGTCTATTGTCACATTAATTTTACATAGATAGCAGTTTTGGCACATTGACATGATATGATTTATGATGTTGGTGCAGCTGTATGCATGTCTTCTTTTTCCTTTTGCTTTCATTCGAATGCTAACACCGGAAAGATAGCGATAAGATCTATCAACGGCTAACATGCTACCAGAACCATTAGCTAGAAGTTGTCCCTCTTCATCAACTATTATTTTTAAGTTTGCATTCTCTTTGAGTACTAATTTCTCTGGTAATGTTACTCGCATATCCACCGTTTACATGATTGAAATTCTTGGGTACTCTAAAGAAATCTAACTTCTTGCTGTCATGACAACGCATGCATACATTTCCAATAGTGTTACCACTTGCACTCGTTTCATAGTTTAGGTATTTCTCCTTGTCAGCATTCAACACAACGATGATTTTTTCATGTGCACATACTTTCGTTGAATAATTCATCTTCACTTTTCTACAGATATGAATTGTGTGTTTATCCTTCCACTGCGTAAAAAATACTGATTTAATGCATGCAATAAACTAGATAGTGTCTATAACCTGCCATAGAGTACCAGTGGGAAAGCCGTGTCGTGTCTATGAACAAACACAGAGTACGATTGGTAGAGCCGTAAGCATATTTCATATCATTTTAAGATTTAAGAAAATTTAGAATTAAAGTGAATTTTTTTATCTTCATGGAAAATAATCACAATCATAGTATAACTTTTCCTATCTTCTACGGAAAAATTTAGAAGTGAAATTCAAATGTTTTATGTCTTGGGAATTTTCTTCTTCCGGGAAAATACTTGGAACAGAACTGTAAATTTTTTCATCTCTTTGAGAAAAGTCGGAACTGAATTTAAAAAAATTTAGAATTAAAGTGAAACTTTTTATCTTCATAGAAAATAATCACAATCATAGTATAACTTTTCCTATCTTCTATGGAAAAATTTAGAACTGAACTTTAAATTTTTTGTCTTGGTGAACTTAAAACTGACGTGGAAGCTTTCTATTTTCTCTGGAGAAATTAGAATTGAATTATGTTCTTTGGTAAAATTCAGAAGAGAACTTGAACTTTTCTATCTTCTATGAAAAATTTCGAACAGTATTTTAAATTTTTTCATCTGTTTGAGAAAAATCTGAACTGAAGTAGAAAATTTTTATATTATTTTGAGAAAATAGAAATAATCAATAACTTATTTCATTTTCATTGAGAAAATTCAGAATCGAAGTTGAACTTTTCTTCTTCCGGGAAAATATTTGGAACAGAACTTTAAATTTGACTGAGAAAGGTCGGAATTGAATTTAAGAAAATTTAGAATTAAAGTAAAACTTTTTATCTTCATGGAAAATAATTACAATCATAGTATAACTTTTCCTATCTTCTACGGAAAAATTTAGAAGTGAACTTTAAATTTTTTATGTCTTGGTGAACTTAAAACTGACGTGGAAGCTTTTTATTTTCTCTGGAGAAATTAGAATTGAATTATGTTCTTTGGTAATATTCAGAAGAGAACTTGAACTTTTTTATCTTCTATGAAAAATTGAGCCTGCTAATAGTATCTTTATCTCTAAAAATTCTTTTTCTTACATCCCTGACTTTTTTAATAGATATTCTGAACGTTTGATGTTCTAGCATACCCTAAAAATAATGAACACTTAACAAAATAATGCATAAGATACTTTTAATGAAATAACGACATGTAGAATATTAATATAAAAATACGTTAAATACATTATTATACATTATTAGTACACTTGCGCTTCATTTTCCGTCAATTCATCTTTATATTAATTGATGATATTGTCTGCTAATGTCCTTTTTATTCTGCCTGCGATTTCACTGTCTATTGTCACATTATTTTTACATAGATAGCAGTTTTGGCGTAATGACAAGATATGATTAATGACATTATTGCAGGAGTATGCTTGTCTTCTTTTTCCTTTTGCTTTCATTCGAATACTAATAGCGGAAAGATGATGATAGGATGTATCAACAGGTAATGTGTTACCAGATTTAGCAGCAAGGAGTTGTCCCCGATCATCGACAATTATTTTTAAGTTTGCATTCTCTTCAGTTTTTAATGAAATAACGACATGTAGAATATTAATATAAAAATACGTTAAATACATTATTATACATTATTAGTACACTTGCGCTTCACTTTCCGTCAATTCATCTTGGGGCTGGGGTAGGGGGATCTGAGCCCTTTGTGGTTGGGGATAGGGACCATTTCCAGCGAGTATGGTTAGGTTAGGTTAGACTAGATTAAGTTAGGTTAGGTTAGGGTTAGGTAAGTTAGGTTAGGTTAGCTAAGTTAGGTTAGGTTAGCTAGTAAACATCTCTCCATGTTTAAGTTAGGTTAGGCTAGATTAAGTTATGTTAGGTTAGGTTAAGTTAGGTTAGGTTAGCCTACGTACGCGCGCGTAAGTTCCGATCTTTCTGAAACAGGTGGAAAATTTAATGTTCTGTTCCAAATATTGTCCCGGAAAAAGAAAATTCCCAAGACAAAAGAAATTTAAAGTTCACTTCTAATTTTTCCATATAAGATGAAACGAGATATACTATGATTTTAAGGATTTTCCATGAAAATAAAAAATTCACTTTAATTCTAAATTTTCTTAAATCTTAAAATGATATGAAATATGCTTACGGCTCTACCAATCGTACTCTGTGCTTGTTCATAGACACGACACGGCTTTCCCACTGGTACTCTATGGCAAGTTATCGACACTACCTAGTTTATTGCATGCATTAAATCAGTATTTTTTACGCAGTGGAAGGGTAAACACACAATTCATATCTGTAGAAAAGTGAAGATAAATTATTCGACGAAAGTATGTGCACATGATAAAATCATCGTCGTGTTGAATGCTTACAAGGAGAAATACCTGAACTATGAAACGAGTGCAAGTGGTAACACTATTGGAAATGTATGCATGCGTTGTCATGACAGCAAGAAGTTAGATTTCTTTAGAGTACCCAAGAATTTCAATCATGTAAACGGTGGTTATGCGAGAGTAACATTACCAGAGAAATTAGTACTCAAAGAGAATGCAAACTTAAAAATAATAGTTGATGAAGAGGGACAAATTCTAGCTAATGGTTCTGGTAGCATGTTAGCCGTTGATAGATCTTATCGCTATCTTTCCGGTGTTAGCATTCGAATGAAAGCAAAAGGAAAAAGAAGACATGCATACAGCTGCACCAACATCATAAATCATATCATGTCAATGTGCCGAAACTGCTATCTATGTAAAAAATAATGTGACAATAGACAGTGAAATCGCAGGCAGAATAAAAAGGACATTAGCAGACAATATCATCAATGAATATAAAGATGAATTGACGGAAAGTGAAGTGCAAGTGTACTAATAATGTATAATAATGTATTTAACGTATTTTATATTAATATTCTACATGTCGTTATTTCATTAAAAATATCATGCATTATTTTGTTAAGTGTTCATTATTTTTAGGGTATGCTAGAACGTCAAACGTTCAGAATATCTATTAAAAAGGTCAGAGATGTAAGAAACAGAATTTTAGAGATAATGATACTACTAGCAGGCTCAATTTTTCATAGAAGATAGAAAAGTTCAAGATCTCTTCTGAATTTTACCGAAGAACACAATTCAATTCTAATTTCACCATAGAAAATAAAAAGCTTCCACTTCAGTTTTAAGTTCACCAAGACACAAAAAAAATTTAAATTTCACTTCTAAATTTTTCCGTAGAAGATAGGAAAAGTTATACTATGATTGTGATTATTTTCCATGAAGATATAAAGTTTGACTTTAATTCTAAATTTTCTTAAATTCAATTCCGACCTTTCTGAAAGAGTCAAATTTAAAGTTGTGGGTGAAAAGGAAGGATGCTTCAACTTGTAAAATGGGTTTAGAAGGGATATTAACAAAGTAACTTGCTCTGAAATGCCTTTTGAAAAGTATTTCTTGGTGTTGAGGTATCCAAAAAGCTGTAAAGTAAAGCTGTGGGTGAAAAGGAAGGATGCTTCAAGTTGGAAAATGGGTTTAGGAGGGACATTAAGAAAGGAACTTGCTCTGAAATATCTTTTGTAAAGTATTACTTGGTGTTGAGGTATCCAAAAAGCTGTAAAGTAAAGTTGTGGTGAAAAGGAAGGATGCTTCAACTTGTAAAATGGGTTTAGGAGGGACATAAGGAAAGGAACTTTCTCTTAAATGTCTTTTGAAATTTATGTCTTTGTGTTTGTTGTTAACAACTTCTTGAAAGGGTTTGTATATTTTTTCAGGTAGATCTTTACATCTTTTATATTTTGCTGTTGTTGGATAAGAATAAATAGCATTTATATGTAACGACCTATTAACATAAAAGCTTGGTTTTTATGTATACTAAGTGATGGAATGTAATGTTGTGGGTGAAAACGATGGATGTTTCAATTTGTAAAATGGGTTTAGGAGGGACATTATGAAAAGAACTTGCTCTGAAATGCCTTTTGAAAAGTATTTTTTGGTGTTGAGGTATCCTAAAAGCTGTAAAGTTGTGGATGAAAAGGAAGGATGCTTCAACTTGTAAAATGGGTTTAGGAAGGACATTAAGAAAGGAACTTGCTCTGAAATGTCTTTTGAAAAGTATTGCTTGGTGTTTGGCGCATTCAAAAAGCTGTAAAGTAAAGTTGTGGGTGAAAAGGATGGATGCTTCAACTTGTAAAATGGGTTTAGAAGGAACATTAAGAAATGAACTTGCTCTGAAATGTCTTTTGAAAAGTATTTCTTTGTGTTGAGGTATCCAAAAAGCTGTAAAGTAAAGTTGTGGGTGAAAAGGAAGGATGCTTCAACTTGGAAAATGGGCTTAGGAGGGACATTAACAAAAGGAACTTGCTCTGAAATGTCTTTGAAAAGTATTTCTTGGTGTTGAGGTATCCAAAAAGCTGTAAAGTAAAGTTGTAGGTGAAAAGGAAGGATGCTTCAACTTGTAAAATGGGTTTAGGAGGGACATTAAGAAAGGAACTTGCTCTGAAACGTATTTTGAAAAGTATTTCTTGGTGTTGAGGTATCCAAAAAGCTGTAAAGTACAGTTGTGGGTGAAAAGGATGGATGCTTCAAGTTGGAAAATGGGTTTAGGAGGGACATTGAGAAAGGAACTTGCTCTGAAATGTTTTTGAAAAGTATTTCTTTGTGTTGAGGTATCCAAAAAGCTGTAAAGTAAAGTTGTGTGTGAAAAGGAATGATGCTTCAACTTGTAAAATTGGTTTAGGAGGAACGTTAAGAAAGGAACTAGCTGTGAAATTTCTTTTGAAAACTATATCATGGTGTTGAATTATCCTAAAAGCTGTAAAGTAAAGTTATGGTGAAAACGAAGGATGCTTCAACTCGTAAAAATGGGTTTAGGAGGGACATTAAGAAAGGAACTTGCTCTGAAATTTCTTTTGAAAATTAATGCATGATCTTGATGTATTCAAAAATATGTAAAGTAAAATTGTGGGTGAAAATGAAGGAGTTTTCAACTTGTAAAATGTGTTGAGGAGGGACATGAATAAATTAACTTTATCTGAAATGTATTTTGATAATTATTTATTGGTGTTGATGTATAAAAAAAGCTGTAATGTAATGTTTTTGGTGAAAGGGAAGGACGCTTCAACTTGTAAAATAGGTTTAGGAGGGACATTAAGAAAAGGAACTTGCTCTGAAATGTCCTTTTAAAAGTATTTCTTGGTGTTTAGGTATCTAAAAAGCTTTAAAGTAAAGTTGTAGGTGAAAAGGATGGATGCTTCAACTTGTAAAATGGGTTTAGGAGGGACATTAAGAAAGGAACTTGCTCTGAAATGCCTTTTGAAAAGTATTTCTTTGTGTTGAGGTATCCAAAAAGTTGTAAAGTAAAGTTGTGGGTGAAAAGGATGGATGCTTCAAGTTGGAAAATGGGTTTAGGAGGGACATTTAGAAAAGGAACTTGCTCTGAAATGTCTTTTGAAAAGTATTTCATGGTGTTGAGGTATCCAAAAAGCTGTAAAGTAAAGTTATGGGTGAAAAGGAATAATGTTTCAACTTGTAAAATGGGTTTAGGAGGGACGATAAGAAAGGAGCTTGCTGTGAAATTTCCTTTGAAAAGTATATCATGGTTTTGAAGTATCCTAAAAGCTGTAAAGTAAAGTTGTGGTGAAAAGGAAGGATGCTTCAACTTGTAAAATGGGTTTAGGAGGGACATTAAGAAAGGAACTTGCTCTGAAATGTCTTGAAAAGTATTGCTTGATCTTGAGGTATCCAAATAGCTGTAAAGTAAAGTTGTGTGTGAAAAGGAAGGATGCTTCAACTTGTAAAATGGGCTTAGGAGGGACATAAAGAAAGGAATTTGCTCTGAAATGTCTTTTGAAAAGTATTTCTTGGTGTTGAGGTATCCAAGAAGCTGTAAAGTTGTGCGTGAAAAGGAAGGTTGCTTCAACTTGGAAAATAGGTTTAGGAGGGACATTAAGAAAGGAACTTGCTCTGAAATGTCTTTTGAAAAGTATTTCTTGGTGTTGAGGTATCCAAAAAGCTGTAAAGTAAAGTTGTGGATGAAAAGGAAGGATGCTTCAACTTGTAAAATGGGTTTAGGAGGGACATAAAGAAAGGAACTTGCTCTGAAATGTTTTTTGAAAAGTATTGCTTGGTGTTGGCGCATTCAAAAAGCTGTAAAGTAAAGTTGTGGGTGAAAAGAAATAATGCTTCAACTTGTAAAATGGGTTTAGGAGGAACGATAAGAAAGGAACTTGCAATGAAATTTCTTTTGAAAGGTATATCATGGTTTTGAATTATACTAACAGCTGTCAAGTAAAGTTGTGGGTGTATAGGAAGGATTCTTCATCTTGTAACATGGGTCTAGGAGGGAGTTTAAGAAAGGAACTTGCTCTGAAATATCTTTTCAAAAGTATTTCTTGGTGTTGAGGCATCCCAAAATCTGTAAAGTAAACTTGTGGATGAAAAGGAAGGATGCTTCAACTTGTAAAATGGGTTTAGGATGGACATTATGAAAGGAACTTGCTCTGAAATGCCTTTTGAAAGGTATTGCTTGGTGTTGGCGCATTCAAAAAGCTGTAAAGTAAAGTTGTGGGTGAAAAGGAAGGATGCTTCAACTTGTAAAATGGGTTTAGGATGGGCATTATGAAAAGAACTTGCTCTGAAATGCCTTTTGAAAAGTTTTTCTTGGTGTTGAGGTAACCAAAAAGCTGTAAAGTAAAGTTGTGGGTGAAAAGGATGTCTACTTCAAATGCCCTTTGAAAAGTATTGCTTGGTGTTGGATCATTCAAAAAGCTGTAAAGTAAAGTTGTGGGTGTAAAGGATAGGTACTTCAATTTGTAAAATGGGTTTAGGATGGACATTATGAAAAGAACTGGTTCTGAAATGACCTTTGAAAAGTATTGCTTGGTGTTGGAGCATTCAAAAAAGCAGTATAGTAAAGTTGTGGGTGAAAAGGATGACTACTTCAAATGCCCTTTGAAAAGTATTGCTTGGTGTTGGAGCATTCAAAAAGCTGTAAAGTAAAGTTGTGGGTGTAAACGATGGGTACTTCAACTTGTAAAATGGGTTTAGGATGTGGGTGTAAAGGATGGGTACTTCAAGTTGGAAAATGGGTTTAGGAAGGACATTAAGAGAGTAACTTGATCTGAAATGGTCTTTGAAAAGTATTTCTTGGTGTTGAGGTATCCAAAAAGCTGTAAAGTATAGTTGTGGG